>NC_133776.1:46772427-46998275 GCF_003597395.2 Chelonoidis abingdonii | reverse complement strand
GGGGGGGGGGGGGGGGGGGAAGTTAGGTTCCAGGGAATTTTTTTTTTTGCACCAGACAAAAGGCATTATACATATTTTAAACAAGTAATTTAATACAGGTACTGTATTACAGTTGGGAGGTGCCCCGCCTTACCCTCCACAGGCACAGCCCACTGGCACTGGAGATGAGGCAGGCAAAGAGGCTGAAGGTGCTGTAGGCTAGGAGAAGCACACTGCGCAGCAGCGGCAGCTTCCCCTACTCTGTAAGCACCAGGACAGGCTCAACCCTCAGCCCACCCACTTCCCCCCTTCCTCCAAGCTCCTATCCTTGACCAGTCTCTTCTCCCCCCCCTCACCTCCTCCCCCTTTATTTCCCATGCTGCGTCCTCACTCCTCCCCTCCCTTCTAAATGCCACAAGCCAACTGATTGCCATGGGCAGGTTGCAGGGGACAGGGAGGAGGCATGCCAAGTCCTCGCTCCTCCCCCCTCCCTCCTGCCTGGGGCAATCAGCTGGCATGCAGCCTTCAGGAGGCAGGGGAGGGGGAGCCTGCGCGCCAAGTCCTCGCTCCTTCCCCCTCCCTCCTTCCCCCAAAACGCCGCAAGCCAGCTGATTGCCATGGGCAGGAGACGGGGGAGGAGGGGGAAGGTGCTGATCGGCAGGGTCTGCCGGTGGGCGGGAGGCACTGAGGGGTGGGGGGGGGCATAGGGAGGCTTCCAGCTGTGGAGAAAGCAGGCAGCCAAATAACGTAAGATTGGGCCTTGCACAACTTTAAATGAGCATGTTCCCTAATTGACCAGCAATGAAACAATGTTAACCGGGATGACTTAAAGTGCGGAGTTATTGTACTTCTTCACAGAATGGAGTGTCGACCTGTAGAACTTGTTGCCAGGGGATGTTGTGAAGGCCAGAAGAATAACTGGTTTCAATTAAGAATTAGAGAAGTTCATGGAGGATACATTTACCAATGGTTATTGGTCAAGATGACCAGGGACACAACCCCAAGCTCTGGGTGTCCCTAAGCCTCTGACTGCCAGAAGCTAGGAGTGGATGAGAGGGAGAAGGATCATTCAATAGTTGCCCTGTTCTGTTCATTCCCTCTGAAGCATCTAGCACCAGCCACTGTCTGGAGACAGGATTCTGGGCTAGATGGACTATTAGTCTGACCCAGTATGGCCATTCTTATGTTCTCAATATTAAGGACCAATTTTGAGTTTCACTTGAACTGACAAAAGCAACACATTCCCAACTAAAACTGCTACTTGCCACTAGGAGGGGTGTGAGTTAGCAGGTGACTGAGAATGATGTCTTCATTCCCCAACATGAATCAATTTCGTAACTGTTCCCCTGCTTTTCATGCCACTCTACGAACTTCCTCTATTCTACTTCTCAAAACTCATATGCTGCATCACTACCCTAACTTCCCCATCCAGTCAGAACTTCCAGCCATGACCTTCTTTCAGTCCTTGCTGAATGCCTGCCCCAGCTATCCACTCTACAGAAAAGCTCACCAGGACAGAAAGGACATAGAGTAATGTTAATGGGGAGGGGAAGAGTTCTCCTTTATGACCTGTTTTGTCCCATATCAAAACTGTTTCCAACTCCCTCAGGGAGGCATTGTTGTTCCTGAACTTGCACCTATTTAAAATGAAAAAGTTCTTATTTCTCTTTAGCTTTCAAGTGACGCGATAAAATGCTTGATACTGCACATAAAGGACACTACACTAAACCAAGTTCTATTGCACATTATACTCAGCTGCTGGGCTGCTACATTCTGGATTTGGTTGCATGATAAAGGAAATTGAACGAAACTCAAAAAGGAAATGTAGGGAGGAGGGGATTTTGTTTTATAACACACAGATGTTTTGACTTATTTATTTTTAAAGGGTTGGGTTTTATTCACCTGGCTGTGATTCAGACAGAGCAGCTAGAACAAAAGTGTCGTTTTTTAACCTGCAACAAGGTCAATCCTTCAGGTGCGATTTTTTAACTTGTAAATTAAGATTACGAAAAACACAGGAGTTTAAAGGAGATTCAGACTCCTTTGAACCTACTACTCAACATTTGCTTGTTATGAAAGTACACAAAAAATGTCCATTAAAGGTCTCACTGATTTGGCATACTTCAACAAGTTTGCTGTTCTCTATCCCTTTCCAGCTGAGGATCTAAAAGAGCTTTACAAAGGAGACTCAGTACCCTTGCAAATTATGGTAACTATCCCCTTTTAGAGATGGGGAAATTGGAACTGCTACCAAAGTACTGTCATTATAATTTGTAATTACAGATGAAAAAAAGTGCAAAAACAGTTCCAGTATCAGCTGCCCCCTGTATACTCTCTGAATTTAGAAGGGAAAAGTTCTCCCAAGCAGAGACTATCTGTTCAGTTTTAGCTCAGATCCTTTATTAAAAATATCAAATTATTAACCTTACCACACATACCAAAAAAAGGTTTAAAATGGAAGTCCTAATGAGCACATAGGTAATGCTTTACTACCCAGTTCTTACAAAGATTCTAAAATATTCTTAGCCTCATAAGCATGACATCTGCTCCTCTGCCCCTTTTCTGATCTCTAAGTGCACATCCTCAGGCCTCACACCTTTACTTATCCCCAGGTGTAACTGCCACTCTCAGACCAGGCCCCAGGCTACAGTATCCTGTGTATCAACTGTTCTGATCATAGCAGGAGGTCCAACTGAGTCTGAGCAACTGCTACTGCACCCACCTTGATCTCTTCAGCAGTCTGCGACCAGAAGTATATACAGTGACCAGAAAGTCTTCTTAAATTGTTAATTCTAACAGCAGAAAAAAACCATTTCTAGAAAAAGAATTTTAATAAACCAACCAAGTCTACATTCAAGTCTCTCTTACCTGAAGAAGTGCTCTATGTAAACTTGAAAGCTTCTCTCTCACCAACACACACTGGTCCAATAGAAGATATCAGCTCACTCACTTTGTCTCTCCAATATCCTCAGAGGAACACAGCCACACCACCACTGCATATCTTACCTAAAGGCTTACCACCCCCAGCTGGTAACCTAAGCAGGCCTCACTTCAGACACCCCTATCTCTGTGTCTCTGGTTCCCCCAAACAACTCTCGCCCCCCTTGAGAGAGTGTCCTCTTTTTCTCTCTAGTGTGTGCAGGCCTTTTCCTATTTGGGCATTGTGTCTTAACAACTCTCAAGTATTTTCTGAGAAGTAGCTTATTTTGAGCCATTCTTTCCCTTCCTGCTTAGTTTTTCCATACAGCCCCCTTAAACCACTAAACCAATATAATCATTCAGTAAATGTCCAATAACCAAGTCAATGCAGAATATTCATAATTATTACACAGCAGCTCCATGCCTGTCACAATTCGGTCAACAGGAGGCTGGCACAGCTTACCTGTAGGATTCCAGATATTCTGTTATCCAGCAGGAAAGCCAACAGAAACATACTGTTAGAAACTGTTAGAATAAGTTAGCGTTACTCCCTGTGGTATAGAGCAGACATGTTTCTTCCATCAACTGTTTTAAAAAGACCACGAAACCTTTTCTTCTGAACAATTAAAAGCTACATATAAAATTTAGTGGAGGACTACTTTTTAAAAAGAGATAAGCCCTGCAGAATGTCCAAAAGCATATCATACAAAAATCTGTTGATATATCATTACCATCAAAAAAAATCCAGCAGTTGAACAGCAACTGATTATGGCGATACATCTATTTATACAATATTTTGCATGTAATCTCATGCATGACAAGTTATGTGCTGCAGTAAATTAAAATAAACTAAACTTAATTTAATTACGTGCATGACACTTACTACCAGTGTATAAAAGGATAAAAATCACACAGGAAGGTAAAATGTATTACTGTCAGCACATAGATGGGAGTACCGCTGAAACCAAACAGATGTTCTGCCCCGGACCTCTGGTATGGAAATATTCAGTTTTGAGAAGAAATACAATTTATGCATTCAGTCAACAGTAAATTTAAAGATATTTCCAAAATTGTAAAAGCTAGCTTGATAGGATCAGTTATAATGGAGTGGTATTTGCCTTAAGTTAATGTTTGAAAGTGCAACTACTACATGAAAACAGGATTTAGAACAAATTGGGATGTTTTCTTGACACCTGTGATAAATGAATCAATCACTGAAATCTAAAGGCAATAACGCAATGGTGTTCTGCAGACACTGGACATGAATTAACAGCAGCAGGACTGAAAAGAGCGATGGCTGTGTCCCCCACTGTGCAGATTAGCAGCATTCTTCCTCCTCCTGTTTGCACGTGACAGCTTTCATTTCCAGAAAATGTAAATATAATCCAGAATATCCAATAGTCTTTTTTTTGGTAAGATTTGTACTATTCCCAGGGGCAGATTTTTAAAACCTGCCTTCCCTACTTGCATCTGCTTTTGGGAGGGCAAAGGAAAATTACAGGGACAATTAATAGAATTAAGATGGCAATGGTCCCAATTCTGCAACTGGATCTCAGTGGGAGTTTGGGCAGGGGTCTACCAATTCAGACCTAATTGCAGGATTGGGTCCCAAATACCCAATTGTTCCCACCCATTAGATACATACACATCTCAGCATTGTTAAGTGTTCTTGTGAATGACCGAGGATGGAGAATTAAAATAATATAATGAAGGGCAACCAGGGTGAGGCTGGTCTGAAAATCAGGCCCAGAAAGACCTAGTTACAAAAAGATCAGTTTTGGAATTATGCTAGTACTGAGTCCGGATAGTTCACAAGCCAGTCCCTACCCTATCTTGAGGTGGGGGGTTTCAGGCTTGACAGCAGTGTTCTCCGCTCTAAACTTGTCCCCCTCCCTCCCGCATGCCTTCCCCCTTCTACCCCACCTCACTGAATAAGAGTTATAGTGCCAAATTCAACCCCCAGCTATGTCCATTGAAACAAGTGAGAATACTCTGCCTTTTAAACTTCCCAATCCTGCAACTGGCTCCATGTTGGCAGACTCAAGCTTGCTGAAGTAAACATGCTCCACGCAGAGCCACTTTCAGGATCTAGGCTAAGATTAGAAAGGGCCAAAGTCATCCAGTTCAAACCTGCTAGAGACTCACAAGTCAGAGCTCAGATGCAAATGACTCAGAGAAATAATATCCCAGTTACTTCCCAGTCCAATCCGCCCCCTCCATTATGCATTCTTGATTGTATTACGTGGCTGTGTTTCTCTACTGTTACCAGAAATGCCTTATAACTTTCCACTACTGAACAACTCATATCTCTGCCATCCTGGCTACACTAGGACTATGCCTTGCCCTGCTTTCCCCAGTCTATCCACAATACAAAGCTTACAAAGCATTCAAAGTCTGCACCACTTTTGTATTCATCCAAAAACATGTCTGGACTCCCTAACCTCACCAATTATATACAAAGCTATAAACACCTAAATCTGAATGAAATTGTTTGCATTTTTTTCAGAGAGGAAAAAAAACACAGATAAATTCAGTTTCAGTTTGAAACAAACAAAAAAAAGTTTTCACGGGGCCGCCAAACTGAAAAATATATTCAATCAGCTCTACTTGATGCCCTCAGTTTAATCACAAGTTTCACAATATTTGGTGTCTTTCTTAAAGCCCCAATGCTGGAATCAAGAAAGTGCATGAGAGTCTCAGGTTTCGTTAAAAAGGGAAATTTCTAGTCCTCATGGTTGAGGACAAGCTTGAAAAAAATAAAGCAAGTGTAACCTAAAGACTCAGAAATCAGAAAACAAATAAAAAGATCCTCAAATTTAAAACCATGAGGCTGTTTTTTGTTTGTTTGTTTTTTAAATAAGGCTCATGATTTTTTAATGGATGGCAATACCACACTTGACAGACATCTCAGATCCTAAGACCTTACTTGGATGACCTCAGCAGAAAGGACACGATTCTCTCCCCCAAAAGGCAGTGACAAGACTACACTAAGGCCAAGTCTTCACCCAGGTCGGCAGGTAGCGATCGATCTATCGGAGGTCTAGTGTAGACATGATAAAATTGATCCCCGATCACGCTCCACGTCGACTCCAGAACTCCCGCTCATGAGAGGCAGAAGCAGAATCGATGGGGGAGCGGCAGTGGTCGACTCGCCGCCGTCCTCACAGCCAGATAAGTCAACCTAAGATACACAACTTCAGCTACGTGAATAGCATAGCTGAAGTCGGTGTATCTGAGGTCAACCCCCCTGCTAGCGTAGACCTGGGCTCAAGATTATGGGCAAGGAATATCATCCTAACAGGTAACATGCTGGAGACAAGAGGCCTCTTCTTTTCAGTTAAGCCAAGTAACGTCAACTGAAGTTTCTATTTTGTTTGCTTACCAGACCCACCCTAATGCTTCCTCAGTGGAGTGGAAGATTCTTTCGGATTTAAAAGGAGAGAGGAAAACTCTCTCTTCTGGGGAAAGGAGGAGTTGGCTGCACTTAGCAGACAGTGGTGTTGTAGCCACGTGGGTCCCAGGATATGAGAGAGACAAGGCAGAGGAGATAATATCTTTTATTGGGTCAATTTCTGTTGGGGAGAGGCACAAGGGTTCCAGCCACACAGTGCTCCTCTTCAGGTGTGGGAAAGGCAACTATCTGAAGACGGGGTGACCAGACAGCAAATGTGAAAAATCAGGACAGGGGGTGAGGCGATAACAGGAGCCCATATGACAAAAAGAGCCTAAAATCGGGACATCTGGTCACCCTACCTGAAGAGGAGCTCTGTGTGGCTTGAAAGCTTGTGTCTCTCCCCAACAGAAGCTATTACCTCCCCCGCCTTGTCTCTCTTATTTCAAGCAGACTCAGCACTCAGAGCACCTGCCACCCAGGAGCTGCAAACCTGAACGAAGCCTGCCTGCCAGTCGCGCTAAGGGTGGGGCCGAGTCGGTAGGGATGATCCCTGTGCCCCAGATGGGGGCCCGGAGCGGCGCAGCGCAAGACGCGCTTTCAACCCCGGCTGGTTACAAAACACCGCCTGCCCCTTGGCAGCGTCTCAGCGACCTCGGCTCACCTCGCTCGCGCCCGGCTCGCCCTGGCACCAGCTCCAGGCAGGACCCGAGCCAGCCCCCACCCGGCCCCGGGGCCCGCTCCTACGCACCTGCTGCTTCCCTCAGAACTGACGCGCAACCCCCGCGCAAAGCGCCCCAGATTCCTTCCTGACACTCACTGCGCTGCTCCGCTCATCAGCCCCCCTCTGACGTCACCCCACCCTGTGATCTGTGAGCTCATCTCATCATACTGCGCATGCTCCGGGGGCGGCTGGGAGTTGTAGTTTTCAGGGGCGGGGTCAGGAGGCTTCGGGAGCTGCCGGCTTCTGTGCACGTGCTGGTAACTACACCAGTGCTCACGGGCCAGGCAGCCAGTTGGATAGTGCGGAGCTCGAGCGCTGAGTGGATGCTGGTGTAGGGTTCCTTTTGCCAGCAATCGAAACAAAAGCATGGCGGGGGGGCACTTTTCTCCCTCACTTTCCCGGGAGGCAGGCACTAGAAATACTGCAGGGGCTGTTTGGAGCCTACCATTTTCCTGGATTTCAGGTTAATATCCTGAGACCATGATACAAGTGGCTGCAAGTTTTCCGAACCATTGTGTGAATGGTGGGGCGTGGCTTTAGTTTTTTCCATCCTTGCACTAGTGAACAGGGAGAGAGAGAGGGAGTTGCTTCATTTATCACATACTGTTCATTTTAATTTTTTTTAAAAAAAAGTTATTTAGTTGACCATTTCAATGAACTCTGTTCTAGGTAACTCAGTCTCACCAACCCAGCTTCCTCTGAGCACTTTGAGCTGCACCTCGGGTGTGGATTTAGGCCCCATTCACCAAAGTATGCAAGTAGGTGCCTATTTTTAAACATGTGAGTTGTCTCATTAAAGCTAGCTAGGCACATACATACGCCCTGGTTCAGCAAGGTACTTTGATTTAGGTTGCACTTGTGGTGGCCTCTTCCCTGACAAAGGTGTTGAACATATACTTAAGGCCCTACCAAATTCACAGCCATGCAAATCACATCACGGTCCATGAAATCTGGTCTCCCTCATGAAAGCTGGTCTTTTGTGTACTTTTTACCTTATACTATATAGATTTCATGGGGGAGAACCACAAGGTGGGTGAGGTAATAGTTTTAATTGAACCAACTTTTGTTGGTGAAAGAAACAAGCTTTCAGACCCCACAGAGCTCTTCTCCAGGTCTGTGGAGCTCAAAAGCTTCTCTTTTCCATCAGTCAAAGTTGGCCCAAACAAAGATATTACCTCACCCACCTTCTCTCTGTTTGTTTTAACAGCTTTTAAAGCTTGAACTCTTTGAATCTCAAGTTCTACTATCATAAAAAATTATCTGACCTCCCCCTATAATTTCCCACAACTGTGAAAATTAAAAATTATATATATAAAAAAGTTTACAAATAAACAATTGATATTACAGATCAAAGTTATAAAAAAAAATAAAAATTGCATTCTGCCAAGTCTATTTATAAGCCACCAGAGCAGCAGGGTTGAAGCTCAGGGGTGCGAGGAGGGCAGAACCAGTACCGTAGCTGGTGGAATTCAGTGGTAGCAGCTGCTTCTGCTCAGGTGGGCAGGTAGCCTCCCACTTATCCTTAGTTTCCCTGTGGGCAAGCAGCTCACCTGTGCAGAGCTAAGTGTGCACTCCTGTCAGCAGTTCTGGAGAGAAAGAGCAAGCCCTTTCCTGGACAAGTGGGGTTCGTAGGGGACATTAGTGCAGCAGGCCTACCTCCACCACAACCTAGATAGCAAGGAGGCTGCTGCTTCATTTGGTAAAGCCTGGATGTTCTGATATTAGATTTCTGTATGGAATGAAATACTCGTAGGCTTTTCAAGAACGATGTCATAAATATTCTTATCTCCTTCCTCAGCCAAGGCAAATATTTTCTAAGCTCCATTCCCAGTTGCATAGGTCAGTTATTTGACTGGCACTTCATTACTTTCTGTTAAGCTGTGCTGTAGTTCAGAAGCAATGAAGCACTTCCTTTCATGGCTCTATCAAACTGTAAGTCTTGGAGGGTCTGAGACCAATGCCCTAGAGTTTAGTATTTTCTCTCCCTCTTATTTATGATGGTTAAAAATGGGACAATTTCTGACACCATATCATGTGACCATGGTAAAGAATGACAGAAAGCCACTTTCTTCTAACATTTATATTATAGATTCATAGATTTTTAAGGCCAGAAGTGACTCTCTAGTCTGAACTCCAGCACAACAAAGGCCCCAGAATTTCACACTGCGATTCCTGCATCAAACCCATAAATTCTGGTTGACTCAGTGCGTTTCTTGTAGAAAGACATCCAATCTTGATTTAAAAACTTCAAGAAATGGCAAATTCACCACATCCCTCGGTAAATTTCTCCAATGGTTAATTATCCTCACTGTTAATTTATGTCTCATTTCTAGTCTGAAACATTTAATAAAGTTCCTTGTTCAAATGAGGAAAACAACCTTATCCAAAAGCTATATCTCTATTTCGCTGTAGAGGTTTTCATTAGAACCTTTTCCTGCCCCGTCCTGCTACAGATTTAAAGAAACAGCACACGGTTGTAGGCCAAGCAAGGGATCCCGCATATTTTAGCAGACTTCAGACACTTATAAAGAGCTGTTTATTTAAAGTGCAAAAGAATATTTTTTTTCTTTTTTAAGAGTTGAGCATAAAGAAGCAATGTTTGCCTCAGCCATCGTCTTTCTTCATCTGTCATGAAATCCCCTGGACTTCCCCCTTATCATCTTCTCTCTCTGAATCTAACCACAATTATAAATAGAAATTATTTGTGAAGCCTCTTATACAGTCCCCACAGGTGAAAACTATACAATGGTGGATTAACATATGGGTCCTGGCCAATTTGGGATCCCCTGCAGTTTCACCAGAACCTGTGGAGAAGTCAGGGGGCCATCAGTGCCTGAACTGTGGCTCCGCTTCCTGTTCCTCTTCCTCCTCCTCCTCCCCAAGACCCTGCCCCCTCCTCATCCTCCTCCTCTGCCCCTGGGGCCCTGTTGGCCAGGTCAGGTGGATGGTATGGGGCTCTCCACAGAGGCCCGGTCTCCCTGGACAGCTTATTGTGGCCTGGCTCTGGCTTCAGCCTGGCCAGGGGGTGGGGCATTAGGGGGAAGAGGAGGAGCAGGGAGTGTGGCCCCATGGCAAGGGAAATATGGGGGGACCAAATATTCTTTGTGCCAAGGACCCCAATAAATCTTAATCCACCTCTGAGGCTATCCTGGGCTTCACTATGTGTTGGGAGGGGAAGAATAATGGTGAGAACAGACAGGAAAGGAACAGAGAGGACTTTTGTTTGAGATTAGTTCTGAGAGTTTTGGATGCAGCTGGTGAAGGGAATTTGTGTACAGTTAATTCTGCAGCTAACTCATACAGTCCCATCGCTTTATGGGAAGCTCTACTCTCAAGATCTGAAGCAAATTTCTTACCCTCACCAGCTGACGTGATATTTTCAGGACCTTAATATTCAGTTGTGGATCGAAGCAGGTGCACCCTTTAATCAATAGCTTAGAAACTTTCAAAAGAACTGAAAAAACATTTATACATCCATTTTCAGCTGAATCCGAAGAAGCTGAGACCAAAGTTCAGCTAGATCTGATGGGCTTAAAATACCCCACTCTGCTCCATTTCAAAGTTCATGAAGCAATTAGATTTCTAAATGTCTAAGTGGCAGATATCCAAAGCTACAAAGGAGGGTTGCTAATTGTAAAAACCTCTTTTGGAGGTGAACAGCATGACTTCTATTTCTTAACCAATCAGCTGCCTATACAGTGCAGTGTGGTTTATCTCTTCAATACATGATAAGTTTTTGCCACCAGTTTACCATTTTAAGTGTTTAAATTTCCCAGGTCCTTTCAAGGTCTCCCTGGATTCTTCTTATGCTATTGAAACTCATGCTTCAAAATGTGGTATCACGCTCTACTACCCCCTTTTTGTAAAATGTTACTGTAATCTTACATAAAGTGGTCTCCAGTAGGCATAGGGAAAAGGTCAAATGTATTTAAAATCTCCCAGGAGAATGTATACAAAGTATCCTAAAACAGAAAACTGAAACACAGGCATAAGAGAGAGTCCCTTCCTAGACTGCCTGAAATGACTTCTCATTCCCCAGTGGTAAACTTCTACGATCCTGCTTATAGTTTCCTTGGTAATTGACATATAGTCAGCATAAAAATCTTTGGCTTATGACCCATAAACTTGCAAAATAGACCATTTTAATTGTGAAACTGAAGAAAACATAACAGCAGTCACTTGCATTCCCTCATGTATGTGGCCAGCTGAACTGTAAAGTCAGACAGCAGCAATGCCGGTCTTCCCATTGGGACTCCTTTTAGTAGCAATATCAGGCCCCAAGGAGGAACGTGCTAGGCAATATATAAACAGATCAGAGATAGTCTCTGCCCTGCAGAGCTAAACTCTAAGCAGATCAGACAAAGAGAGTATTATCCCCATTTTAAACCTGGGGAATTGTATTTGTGCTCGGCTTTGCTCAGCATTCTAAGTGACTAGATGGCTAATTCACATTTTCAAAGTAACTTAGGAGCCTAAGTTTTATGAAAAGTCAATAGGATTTAGGAATCTAACTGCCTGTCACTTTTCAAAATGGGACTTAGCTATCTAAATCCCTTAGGCTTGGCAACACAGAGTGGAACAATGCCTAAATATCTTTAAAAATCTGGGTCAAAGAGATTAAGTGACTTGTCCAATAGCACATAGGAAGTCTGTAGCAGAGCCAGGAGGTCTGATGCTCAATCACATCCTTTAACTACAAAACCCATCCTTCCTCTCATTATCCTTCCTTTCCTTCTGTATTTCGTAGAGCACTCTGGGCACCTTACATTGCTCTACAAATAAAATTATTACTCAGTACATTTCGTTCTGAAATTATATGTAGATTTATATGCAAATAAAATGCAGTCTTTGGGCTCCTGGCAAGAGGCCAATGCAGCCCTTCAGGCAGTAAGGATTGCCCAACATAGCACTGAACTCTCTGATGATAGGAGATAAAGAGGAAGCATTTCCAGAGGCCCAGCTTTCATTGCCAGCATCCACTATTTTATGTTAATTAAAAACAAACTGGCATGAGAGCCCAAATTCTTATCAGACATTCCTGCAGGTCACAGCCAGCAGGGCTATTTCCCTCTTAGTAATGTCAGCTAGTAAGATAGTAAGAAAAGCTAATTGCAGAATGTTATCTGTTGGCAGGCATCACAAGGTAGCTGGCCCCTGTAAATGAACTAGGTCCAGCTCCCTCAGCCAGGACAGGTGCTCCAGTTTGGCCAATTATGAGGGCAGGGTAGCATCTGGGAACTGAAAAGGATCATTGGTGGGAGGGGAGACAGGGAAAATGTCCTAGTACATTAGAGCGGACTGTTCAGTTAGGGTTAAGTGAGAGCTGCTAGAGACCAGGGGAACTTGAGGAAGTCCTGGAAGAAAGCAGGTGTTTGTGGGGGAAGGCTGAACGAGGCAGGAGATGAGCTCCCAGAGGAGTTGCTGGCTGATATCCCCAAGTCAGAGAGCAGAAGGCAGCAGCAGTAGATGGAGATATCTGCTCTCTCTAAGCTGGAGCTGAGGGCCAGAAAGGACTGAAGACAGAGGAGCAGTGGAGGACTTTTTACCTGCTGACATCTCTAGGGCTGGAGAGCTGGACCCAGAGGAACCATGATAGGGCCAAGGAGCATGAGGCTGCTCCCTAGCAAAGAGGCAGTGGGGGACTCCTGTGGGGAGGGCTGGGGTGGCTGTCCTGGTTAAAGGAAAGGGGAGTACTGACAGAGTCTTGGTGTGGTCGAAGGCACCATTGTGTGGTATGTAGGACAGCAAGGAGATGTCTTGAGACAACCTGAAACAATAATTCTGAGACTTATTAACTGCTCAGTTCATCTCATGGGTGTTCTCATTGCCCTCCTGAATGCTTCAGAGCCTGTGATATGCATGAAGTATGCCTTCTTTCAGCTTTCCACCCAAAGGGGCAGGGCTTCCCTAGATCCTGGCTTACGCAGGGGCATGGGCCTCCGGCCCTCCCACAGAACCCAGCACACGAGGGAGATGGAGGATCTAACCCCTGTAGGTGAGCACAGCCAGCCTCCAGATCCTGGCACATGCATTGAAGGATAGACAAAGGGGCTCAGATGCCCCTAGACGGGCAAGACCTCCGGTATCCCAGCTCCCAGGAGGGAAGAGAGAAGGATGCTCAGGCCCCTTGAGAGAGGCATGAGCCCCCTAGATCTGGGCACACACAGGCAAGGGGAGAATGTGGGGCTATCAGTTGTCCCAGCCCCTATTCTCCACCAGTCCTCCTGCTACTCACCCTCAGATCTCCCTTCCTAGGTCCCACTCCTTCACTCCCCCCAACCTCCATGCCTCCCCCATCTGAGCCCCACAACCATTCTCTCTTCCCCATGACACCCTCTCCTCATGACAGCCCCAAACTCCTCTCTATTCCCCCACCTCTTAGGACCTCAATCCTCCAGGAAGCATTCACACATCTAATTTTGTACCCAGATACTTGGATTACATTCCCCCCAAAATAAAATTGCCACCCAGGATTCACAAATTGTAGCAACCTCCATTCACTCAGTCCAAAACTCCTTGTGTCTTAGTTGGGGGCTTGTGATTAACTTATCTTTAAGTCTGGTAATTAAGGGTGAGCTCACAGCCCTCAGTCTCAGGGCTTGTCTACACTACCGCGCCGCGTCGATCTAAGATCTGCAACTTCATCTACGTGAATAGCATAGCTGAAGTCGACGTACTTAGCTCTACTTACTGTGGTCTCTTCACTGCTGTAGGTCAACAGCTGATGCTCTCCCGTCAGCTCCGCTTGTGCGCCTCGTTCTGGTGGAGTACCGGAGTCGACGGGAGAGCGTTCAGCGGTCGATTTATTGCATCTATACTAGACAGGATAAATTAACTTCCACTGGATCAATCGCTGCCCGATGATCCTGCCGGTAGTGTAGACAAGCCCTCAGTGAGGTCTATCATCTGTGACTCATCCACTCCTGACTAGTATTTCTCAGTACCTCAGTGTAAGGCAGTAGAAAGAAATTGATTGGCGTGGGGAGAGGCTGTAACTCAGGAACACGTTGGGCAAATGTCCCCAAATCTGGATTGCTAATGTTGTTACCCACCAGGCACACCAAATTTTAAAGCAATCTGAGTAACTGTTTAGATTTTAAGAAACTTTCAAGAGTCAAGTTTTAGAACATATCAAATGGAGGGAACAGAAATCCTCTAGCTCATTTTCTGCATTGGAGTGTGCACACTGTAAAAACAAATATTTTCAGTTTGGGTCCCCCAAATATTTAGTGGGTGCCATGCACGTCCTTGGGTAAAACTTAACAGATTGAAACCATTTTGACCCATGTCACATCCATAGTTAAATCTCTAGGTCTGTGCAAAAGAATCCACTTAGAATGTTTTTTGGAGAATGGCTATTTTTGGGGGCTTATATCTCTGCAACCCCTACTTCAGATTAACCCAACTTTGGACGACTAACTCTACCCTGCAGTCTCCTGCGACACACCAAATTTCAAAGCAATCTGACTAAGCACATCGATTTTAGAAAGGTCAACCTTAAGCAGACGTTGTGTTGTAATCTTAACTATTGTGGTGCTACTGTGCCACTGTAAAACTTCCTGTCATCAGTCTATCTTCCTTCCTAGGTCTCTGCTTGGATGATGATGAACCACTGATCTGTGTTCTGACTGTCATATATGCTTGTCATTTTGGTTTGTTATTGTAGGGTTACTCAAAAACATTGGGAAGGAAATTTCAGTTTCAAGTAGTTTTGTAAAGAACAGCAAGCACTGGGTGTGGGATTTTCCTCAAGTACCTAGGGTAGTTAGAGACCCAGCTTGCACTGGCTTGATAATGCCAATGGGAGTTAGGCTTCTTACTTCTTTAGGAATCTATAAAATATTTGGCCAAGATACTTAATGCTTTGGATGGGGAAAAGAAATATATGTCCTAATCCAAAACCCACTGAAGTCAATGGAGGACTCCTGTTGACTCTAGTGGGCTTTTGATTGGGCCGTATTTATTTCTCCCCAACCAAACATCAAGTATCTTGCCCAAATATTTCATAGATTCCAAGGCCAGAAGACACCATCAGGATCGTCTAGTCTGACCTCCTGGATAGCTCAGATTATAGAACTTCCCCAAAATAATTCCTTGAGCAGATCTTTTAGAAAAAAACATCCAATCTTGGTTTAAAAATTGCCAGTGATAGAGAATCCACCATGACTATTGGTAAATTGTTCCAATGGTTAAAATTTCCATTGTTCCACGGCTGAAATTTTATACCTTTTTTCCAGATTGAATTTGTCTAATTTCAACTTCCAGCCATTTCTCTGCTAGATTGAAGAGCCCATTATTAAATATTTGGGTGTATAGACTGATCCAATCACTCCTCAACCTTCTCTTCTCTAAGGTAAATAGATTGAGCTCCTTGAGTTTATCACTATAAGTAGGGCTGCAGGTTTGTCACAGGGGGAGAAAAGAGTCCAGAATACCATGGTTCTTCTGTTTGGCCATGGCTTTTTTCCTGTCTGTGATTTTCTCAAAGGGTGGATCACCAGCCCAGTGTGAAGGGGAGGCCCAGGGGTGTGGGGGGAGGGTGTTGGACAGTGAGCCCACCCGTGTACTCACCTTGCATTGTCACCCAGGTTTGCTGCATCCTCCTCATGATAGGGGAGTAGCAGAGCCAAACTTCAGTGAGTGGTGTTGTGACCTAGTGTGAAAGGTCATAGTGCCACTCAGGTTTGGCCCATCTGTCCCCTCCCCCCCACCATGATGGGGAGACCTGGGGAGGGGGCTGTTCAAACCTATGTGGCCCTGCAACTCCCCGTCCTAGGTTGGAATGCCCAGAGTGGGGCTTCAGGCCTAGCCTCAGGAGTTGCCACAGACCAAGGTGAGTGCGGGGCATGCTCGTTCTCCAAACTCCCTCCTGCCCCCAGCACCCCTTCCTCACTGGGCAGGATTAGGGTTCCGGTGTTGCTGGGTGGAAAATGTTGCTGTGGCTGGTTGGGGCCCCCTCAGCAGGGTGAGGAGGCTGGAATATTTTAACCAGAAATCCAGGAGCAGTCCCAGTACTGTAGTAACCCAGGACTTTTACTAAATTTACGATGACGGCATCATGATTTTTGAATGTGACAAATCTGCAGTCCCAACCATAAGGCATGTTTTCTAACCCTTTAATCATTCTTGGTCTCTTCTCCAAACCCTCTCCATTTTATCAACATTCTTCATGAATTTTTGACACCAGAACTGGACACTGTATTGTAGCAATAGTTGCACCATTTCCAAATACAGATACTCCTATTCGAGATTCCCTTGTTTATGCATCCAAGGATTGCATTAACTCTTTTGGCCACAGTGTCACACTGGGAGCTCATGTTCAGCTGATTATCCACCAGGACCCCCAAATCACTTTCAGAATCACTGCTTCCCAGGTTAGAGTCCCCCATCCTGTAAGTGTGGCCTACATTATACATTTACATTTAGCTGTGTTAAAACACATATTGTTTGCTTGCACCTAGCTTACAAAGCGATCCAGATCACTCTGTATTATTGACCTTTTTCACACAATGCACACTCAACCTGTGGAACTCCTTGCCTGAGGATCTTCTGAAGGCCAAGACTATAACAGGGTTCAAAAAAGAACTAGATAAAATCATGGAGGATAGGTCCATCAATAGCTGCTAGCCAGAATAGGCGGGGATGGTGTCCCTAGCTTGTTTGCCAGAAGCTGGGAATAGGTGACAGGGAATGGATCACTTGATGATTACCTGTTCTGTTCATTCCCTCTGGGGCACCTGGCATTGGCCACTGTTGGAAGACAGGATACTGGGCTAGATGGACCTTTGGTTTAACAGAGTTTCGCCGTTCTTATGACCTGTCCTCTTCATTGTTTACCTCTCCTCCAAAGATGCCCTTTGTGAACCATTCTGCTAGTTGCAAATTCATCGTATCACAGTGGGAGCTTTTGTTTTGCTTCTGCCTTTTATCAGAGCAAACTCCAGTATCTGCATCTCCCAGAAGCTTCTTCAGTCCTTTTGATTAAGCAGTAAGAGCTATGGCCAAGGGCAGAGCTTAGCAAATGCCAGTTGTTTGCTCTGTTTTTTCAGCAGCTAGGCTCAGACAAACTGTCCCCAGCTGTTTTGAATTTTTTTTAACAAAAAGGGAATCTGAGAGCTCCTTTCCAGAAACAAATGTGAAATGAACGTAGTGTAAAACATACACTGAAACATATACATTCTGAACTTGTTCCTCTCTAATGGAGCCATCAGCCATGCAAGCCAGTTGGAGCTAGATTGTAACTTGGATTACACACCTGTGCAAGGAAATAAGCAGGGGCAAGAATCCCTCTTTGGCCCCGGTTTGTACTACCTTGACTTAGATGCAGCTATGTGGAAGTAAACGGGTGTTGCCTGCCAAATTATGTCCAAGCGCAAGTGAAGAGGGAAGGGAACAAGTGGACAGAGCCTTAGTTCCACTTTTCTTTGCCCTCCACCTCACTCACAAGCCACAGTAGTTGTGAGTTAGCACACAGAGGGTGCTATAGTTTGCTGGTGAAACAGGCCAGGAACAAATTATGCCCCTCCCCCACAGCACGGACAATTCAAAGGAGAAATTGTGTCTCAGAGCTGTTTGACACAATCTGGCCATTTGCAAATAGCCCAAATAGAAGATTATTCGTCCCACACACAGTTCCATTTCCCTCCTTATGACTGGATAATTTTACCTGCGTTTACAGTTCTGAAGCCATCATTGGCCAAAAAGCAGGGCGTTGTTATATTTGTTCTCACAGGGCTAGATTCTGCTTGCACCAATTGTACTCCAGCTACTGACTTCAAGTGTTACTCCTGATTTACAGTAGGGTGAGTTACAGCAGGATCAGGCCCACAGAATGCAGCTATTACTCATCCTAGCTGCTTATCTTTTTAGGACTGAAAGCGTTTGCAATTTGCTACCATCTCTCTCTAAAAACCCTAGAACTTGAAAAGTTTCTGTTTTAAAATACTGTTGATACTTTCCACATGTTAGTAAGCTGGGCCAGCAGTTTCTGCTAGAAGAGAGCCTTTTTATCAGGATGCAGTGAGAAACCTTGCAGACAATACCAATTGTAATTGACAAATCCCCAAAGGATAGAGACATCTATGTTGTATGTACTTTATATATTCAAATATTAACAAGCACAAGCCAAGCAGTTCTCAAATAGGGAACTGATTCTGACAATATGTACAGATTTGTTTGTTTTTACTCATAACTACCTATATGATCAAGGCTTTTGAGTACTGAAGCTCTTTACCTGACTTGCAAGGCAATTATCCCAACCAGTAGAAAGTAGAGATGAAAAGCCCTATTATAATAGCATCTAGAGGCCCATTGTACAAGGTAGCTGTACATACACATAGCAAGACATCCCTGCCTCCAAGAATGTATAATCTAAATAGACAAGGCACAACAGGGTTAATTCAGCCCAACTCTCAAACCCATTTAGCAGCTGAAATGCCTTTGCTTACAGTAAACAGGTTGATAAATTTGTTCCAAGACTGAAAGCTGTTTTCAAAACAATCCAAACAGGAAAAACGGGTACAGAAACTTTTAATGATTGTGGCTTCACTTTAGTTTTGTTACCAGCTGTTTCAATATTTCAAGGTGAACCTCCTGGATCTCAGCCAGAATACCATTCCATAAACATTCATGTCTTCAAAAGATTTAATTTATACAGAGTGTCAACTAACCCGTGTAATAAAAGAATAAGGGGAACTTTTTCAGGAATTTTCTGTTCCGGAGAACTTTGCACCAGGTTATCAATAAGCAAAATGATTAGAAAATTGCTTGTCTTACAATGTGTTTGTTCAGTACCTAACACAATGGAGCTTCAGTCTCAGCTGTGGCTGCTAATTGCTACTGTAATACAGGCACATAGTGAAAGAAGATGCAGTCCCATAGTTTAAGGCATGTAAAGCAAGTATATGGTCACTCAGAATCAACACTTTCAGATCTAATAACTTCAGCCCTGATTCAGCAATGTACAAATCATACGCTAACTGTAGGCATTGACTTCACTGGGACTACTCTCATGCTTAAAGTTAGTCACATGCTCCAGCACCTCGCTGAATCAGAGCCTTAGGCAAGAGCACTGGGCAAAAATATTCATAGCCCATATTCAATCGGGTTTTACTTTTATAAAGTGGAGTCTGACAACCGCTGTGAGAGCAAAAGCAGGTTAAACAACTTAGAGGTAAAGAATCTCTGTTAAGGAAACCCATGTTTCAATTCATTTGTACACCCTTCTGGGCACTTATGCCACCTGCATCACCAGAGTATCTAAGGCCATGGCTACATTTGCATCTGTAGAGCACTGTGAGTTAAACCAGCCCTCAGAGACCACACCAGGGAAAGCTGCATATGTTCACACTGTCATCTGCAAGCGCAGTGGTGTGACCACATTTGTGGCACTTATGGGCAGCTCTTCCCATTCTGGTGCTGTAGCTTGTGGGAAGGGGGAGGAGGGGCATGAGGCATTCTGGTCTTGTCCCAATGCTCCGTAATGCATCACTTTACATCCTAGCAATCCCTGTGCTTCCGTCCACATTTGGCACCAGATTTCGGTTTTTTGTACTGCACACTCTGCCTTCCCTTTCAGTCTGTGGGAATGGATCCTGAACTTGTGAGGAATATGCTGATGGGTCTCGCTAGCACATCACGAATTGCAGTCAAGTTACTTCTTAAGCTACAAAGTGACAGTGAGGAATCCAATGATGATATCAACTCGTATAACGCATATGACACGAGAATGCTTGTGGCATTCACGGACATGCTCACCACAGTGGAATGCCGCTTTTGGGCTTGGGAAACAAGCACTGAGTGGGGGGATCACATCATCATGCAAGTCTGGGATGACAAACAATGGCTGCAGAACTTTCAGATGAGGAAAGCCACTTTCATGGGACTATGTGATGAGCTCACCCCCACCCTGTGGTGCAAGGACACGAGACTGAGAGTGCCCTGCCGGTGGAGAAGTAGGTGGCTATTGCAATCTGGAAGCTGGCAACTCCAGACAGTTACCAATCGGTCGCTAACCAGTTTGGAGTGGGAAAGTCGACTGTTGGAATCGTGTTGATGCAAGTTTGCAAGGCCATTAATCGCATCCTGCTTAGAAAAACCGTGACTCTGGGCAACATGCTTGACACTTTGGCTGGCTTTGCACAAATGGGTTTCCCTAACTATAGAGGGGTGATAGATGGGATGCATATTCCACCTAGCCTCCAAGTATATAAATCAGAAGGAGTATTTCTCTATGGTTCTCCAGGTGCTTGTGGATCACCATGGGTGTTTCATGGATATTAATGCAGGCTAATCCAGAAAGATGCATGACACATGCATCTTTCGGAACACAGGCCTGTTCCGGAAGCTGCAAGCTGGGCCTTTCTTCACATACCAGAAGATCACTGTAGGGAAAGTCGAAATGGCCATTGTGATCCTTGGAGACTGCGCTTACCCTTTAATGTCATGGCTCATGAAACCCTACAAAGGGAACCTTGACAGCAGCAAGGAGCAGTTCAACAACAGGCTGAGTTGGTGCAGAATGACTGTTGAGTGTGCTTTTGGCCATTTAAAGGGCCGCTGGCACCATCTGTATGGGAAGCTGGACCTGGCCGATGACAACATCCCCACGGTTATATCCACGTGCTGTACCCTCCATAACATTTGTGAAGGGAAGGGTGAAAGCTTCACTCAGGCATGGACCATGGAGATTCAACAGCTGGAGGCTGAATTTGAACAGCCAGAGACTAGGGGCCCAGCGTGAGGCTGTAAGGATTAGGGATGCCTTGAGGGAGCAATTTGATGCTGAAAGCTACCACTAATGTTTGGTGCCCTGCACGGGAGTGAAGAGTTGTGGTTCCAATGCTAGTAGGTATCTGTGTTTGCTACATATGATGCACTGACTTGCAGTGCCTGTTGCTTTCCTGGGCTACGGTATCTTTTCCATGATGCAATAGAGAATGTTTTCAAAGCCAAAAAATTAATTTATTATGTAAACAGAGCAGGACGAACTCTACCCTGACATCTGGTGATGAATTATGGTGAGTTGTGGGAAAGAACTTCAGGGGCTGATCTTGTTTGCATAGGCACATCCACCCCGCCTAGCATGAGCCCACAGCAGCCCAAATGGTCACTTTGGCTGCTGTGGTATCCCCAGTTTCTCTGTCATTGGGGCAGGAAGAATAAAGTGTTGTTGTGACTGTGTGAGTCAAGGACAATTAAACTGTTTTATGACAGAGGGACTTGCCATCAACTAAGTAGCACTCGCTAGACAAGGGACATGGGTTCCAAAACCCAGTGAATTGAGAGAGGTTGGGGATAAGTATTTGTACCTGATGGCATGTGCCCCTTTTGAGGGCCTGCAATACCAATTGCACTCCTCCTCTCTCTACTGTGGAATATCAGAGCTAATTTTAATTCCATGAGGAGTCTAGTTACATGCTGCTGAGCTGAATTCACTTTGGGCCAGTGGTGCACCAGCACTGAGGATCCCCTACTACAAGCTGAAAACAGTGAGTGCTGTGGGAGGGCCTGAAGATATGTTGCTGAGCAGCTGGCAGAGCAGTTTGTGGGATGACGAGCGGCTTGTGGGACAGCTGGCAGAGCAGAGCCGTTTGCAGGATGACTGGAGCGGCTTGTGGGACATCTAGTGGAGCGGAACGGCTGGCGGAGTGGAGCAGTTCACAGAACGGCTGGAGCAGCTCACAGAACAGCTGGTGGAGTGGAGAGGCTTGTGGAGTGGGTCGCGGTGAAGGCTGCAGCAGAACCCCATGGAGAGGTGGGGCAGTCAGCCTCGGACCACGTAAGGTGCCCCTTAACACCGCTGTGCCCTCCCCCCACAGGCTGGGAGGTAAAACCCTGCAGATGATCCATGGTGATCCACAAGTGCCTGGAGAACCATAGAGAAACACCCCTTCCGATTAACGTACTCGGATGCTAGGTGGGGTGGTGCCAGAATAGGAATATGTGTTCCATCTATTGCCCCTCCACAGTTAGGGAAATCCATTTGTGCAAAGCCAGCCACAATGTCCTGCATGTTCCCCAGAGTCACGGTTTTTCTTAGCAGGATGCGATTAATGGCCCTGCAAACTTGCATCAAAACGACTCCAACGGTCGACTTTCCCACTCCAAACTGGTTCCTGACCGATTGGTAGCTGTCTGGAGTTGCCAGCTTCCAGACTGCAATAGCCACCCGCTTCTCCACCGTCAGGGCATCTCTCAATCGCGTGTCCTTGCGCCGCAGGGTGGGGGCGAGTTCAGCACACAGTCCCATGAAAGTGGCTTTTCTCATCCGAAAGTTCTGCAGCCATTGTTCGTCATCCCAGACTTCCATGACGATGTGATCCCACCGCTCAGTGCTTGTTTCCCAAGCCCAAAAGCGGCGTTCTACGGTGCTGAGCATTTCCGTCAAAGCCACAAGCAATGTCGTGTCGTACACGTCAGGCGACTCACAATCATTGTCAGACTCCTCATCACTTTGGAGCTTAAGGAATAGCTCAACTGCCAAACGTGATGTGCTGGCAACACTCGTCAGCAAAGTCCTCAGCAGTTCGGGCTCCATTTCCCACAGAAATCGCGCTGCACAGAAACCGTTGGGAGAGTCACAATGGCGCCAAACATGGATGGAAAAACAGGGACTGTTGGGATGCAAAGCGATACATCACGGGCGTTGGGACAGGAAGCAGAATGACCCGCACCCTTCTGTCCCCTTCCCACAACTCACGGCGCCAAAATGGGACGAAGTGCTCTGTGGGATAGCTGCCCATAATCCACCACTCCCAACAGCACTGCAAATCCTGCAAATGTGGCCACACTGCAGCGCTGGTAGCTGTCAGTGTGGCCACACTCCAGCTGTTTCCCTACACAGCTGTACAAAGATGGCTGTAACTCCCAGTGCTGCAGACCTCCAAGTGTAGCCAAGGCCTCAGGGAGTGAATTCCGACATCATAGATTCCAAGGCCAAAAAGGAATAATTGTGATCATCTAGTCAGACTCCTGTATTACAAAAACCTTAGAACTTCCCCAAAATAATTCCTAGAGCAGATCTTTTAGAAAAACATCCAAGTTGCCCGTGATCGAGAATCCATCAAGACTCTTGGTAAATTGTTCCAACGGATAATTACCTTCTCTTTTAAAAATTTACGCCCTCGGGCTCTAATGGAGAAAACCCTGCCAGCAACAATTCCCTGTTATCTAAAACAAGGGGGCCCCAGTTCAAGTTTCTCTAGGGTTGGCAACTGCATCCTTATCACACATGGAGAGAGATAGTCACTCAGGTAGGGAGGTTCAAAGCATGTAGGGTTTTATACATATGGCCGGCTCCAGGCACCAGCTCAGTAAGCAGGTGCTTGGGTGGCCAATGGGAAGGGGCGACAAGTCAGGCTCTTTGGCGGCAATTTGGCGACAGGTACCTCAGTTCCTCTCAGAGGGAAGGACCTTCTGCCAAATTGCCACCAAAGAAGAAAGCAGCACGGTGGATCTGCCGCCAATCACGATCATGGGGTTTTATTTATTTATTTATTTATTTATTTTGATGCTTGGGGCGGCAAAAACCCTGGAACCGGCCCTGTTTTTACAGGACCGGCTCCAGGGTTTTTGCCGCCCCAAGTGGCCAAAAAAACCCCAAAACCGCGATCGGTGGCAGCTCTATGGCTGCTGCTTCATTCTTTGGCGGCAATTCAGCAGCTGCCGAAATGCCACTGAAGAGCCGGACATGCCGCCCCTTTCTGTTGGCCCTCCCAAGCACCTGCTTGCTGTCCTGGAGCCGGCCCTGGTTTTACAGGTCAAACCAACACCTTAGAATCCACCTGGAAGCCAAGTGGCAGCTGACTGGTGTGACATACTCATGGTCAGAGTCAATTGTCAACATTTCTACATGGTACCTCTTAATCAGAAGGGACTCTTCTGTCTTTCAAATTACAGAAAGCATAGTGGTACATATTGTGAAGAGCAATGAGAGCTGAGCAAAACCCACCTGGAAAGAGGAAATAGGGGATTCCATCTGGCCAGCAGCACCCTTCTTTCTTCTGCAGCCACCATCTTCCATTGTGGAGGAGCCAACTCCCTCACTCTGAAGGGGTGGAAAGAGTTGCTGGCCAGACCAAGGACCCATTTCTCTTGGCTCTCATAGCAGATCAAAGTCTGGGTGGCCAGTTCCAGAGGCAGTGAAGCTGGTAAAGCTCCCTGCCTCTGTTTCTCCAAATACTACACCCCCATGAGGCAGAACATTTGGGAGCAAGCTGGTGAGGCTGTATTTGGAACTAATTTTTACCTGCTTCTCTCTATTGGGAACAGTGATGCCTATACTTTCACTCCCTGTTGTGGCAGATGTCACTGGTACATGTTCTCTACCCTTCCAATAGTCTGGCCTTTGCTACTCCACTCTCCTTCCCTTCAAGATGCACAGGACCCTGATTCTGATCCCCACAACTGCAGAAAGCTTCTTTGCAGCAGCTAGACTGTTTCCTCCCAGCTACTGCCATGGTGGAAGCTCTAGATGGTCCCACAGACAGAGCAAAGGTGGGGAGAGAGAAGATCCCCTAAACTGTCCCTCCAAAATATATATATTTTTTTTTTCACAGAATCTAGACCCGAACATAATCCTCAATCTTTTACAAAGTGATGCTCAGGGATGCAGCAACACTTTAAACACATAGTGAAGACAGTATTAAACTAGAAATGTAGCAGGTTTGCACTTTTCTTTTAATGAGCTGATATGACTTTAAGTACTCACCCTCGTGTATCCATTTAATGGCACCCATTATCTGCTGCAGAACTCCCTATTGATGCATGGGTCAAGGGCAATAATCAGACACAGGGTACAGCACAGTGGTACTTTAGCCTTTTGTATATGGCACACTTGAGTCCTACCCAGTCCAGGGTATTAAAGTCCAAAAATAAAAGAATCCTAAGTGTGACATTGCACTCCATATGTTTTATGGAAATATGCTTATAAGTATGAATATGATGTAACTGGAATATGCTTTATGCAAAAGGTCTCTTGTAAGGTATCATAACAAAGGTTATAACCTATTGAATATATTCCTCCTATTTGTATGCATGTATCATTCTTGTATCTGAACTAGAAATATGAAGTATGGCTCTGAGATCCTATTGTAATTATGCAAAGTGTGGGCCATTAATGGTGGTTTAGAATCTGGATGGCTCCCATTGACTAGGACAATTGGTTGTAAATGGCTTATTTACCTGCCAACCTTCCTGTGCATGTGTGGGCCAACCCAGGAAGAATGGAGACTAAGGGCCTTACAGTGACATGTGACCATGTCACATGATACTGGAATCCATCTTAATCCTTGTACTTTTCCATTGATGAGCAGGGCTGGGGACAAGCATAGACAAAAGATTCCCGCCTTGTTCCAAAGTTACAAAAGGGGGTGAAGCAGGACAAATGAGGCTGCTAGTCATGAGAAAACCCCAGCTTGCCACCTGAGATGTCTGCTGGGTCGTGGCCCGGCCTCCACCCCCTACTCACCCCCCCAGGACTCCTGCCCCATCCAACCCTTCCCTGTTCCTTGACAGCCCCACCGGAACCCCTGCCCCTGACTGCCTCCGCTGCCCCATCCAACCCCTCCTCTCATTCGTGACTGCCCCCCGGTATCCCTGCCCCCGTTCAACCCCCCTATTCTCTGCCCTTTGACCGCCCCTACCCCTAGCCATACCCCCACTTCCTGACCACCACCCTGAACTCCTCTGCCTGCTATCTAACCTCCCCCGCCCAGACTGTGCCCCCTTACCACACTGCCTGGAGCACCAGCGGCTGGCAGCGCTACAGATGCGCTGCTCAGCTGGAGCCAGCCATGCCATCACCACCGCGCAGCACAGATCACCGGGTCAGGCTGGGCTCTGCAGCTGAGCTACCCCAGGAGTTCACCACCCCCAGCATTGCCCCAATGGTGGGGCGAGCTGAGGCTACAGGAAGGGAGGGCCGGCTCCAGCGTTTTTGCTGCCCCAAGCGGTGGGAAAAAAAAAAGCCGAGATCGGCAGCACTTTGGCAGCAGGCCCTTCCCTCCGAGAGGGACTGAGGGACCCGCCGCTGAATTGCCGCCAAAGACCCAGATGTGCCGCCCCCTTCCATGGGCTGCCCCAAGCACCAGCTTGCTGCACTGGTGCCTGGAGCCGGCCCTGGCTGCGGGGGAGGGTGAACAGCAAGGGAGGATCCTGGGGTAACCTCCCATGCCAGGAGCTCAGGAGCCAGGCAGGAGGGTCCCGTGGGTCAGATGTGGCCCACAGGCCATAGTTTGCCCACCTCTGCTCAGCAGAAGGTGTTCACCAGGTGCCAGAATCTGGTATAGGGCTGATCACAAAATTTATCAAAATGGATTTTCTTCAGAAAATGCTGTCTCAATGCAAGCTAAACTCTTTGTGAAATTGCATCAATTTAGACAAAATTTTGTCTGAAACCGTTGGAAAGAGCATTTCCAAATTTTGGAAAATGTCCTCTTTTAACACTTTCAGAATGAAAAGTTAAAACTTTTCATTTCAAAGTGACTTTTTGTTTCAAAGCTTACTTTATATATATTTTTAAATAAAACAGCTAATATGGAAACAATGTTTCAATTGACTAAACTTAAAAAAATGGAATTTAATTTTATGAAAAATTTCGATGTAGGGAGAAATACAGATTTTTCTATACTCCTGACTGACTGAGGCAGACTGGAAGGAAATGGGTGGATCTGTGGCAAAGACTCTGCGTGGAATGATCAGATCTGTGACTGAGCCTGCAGTGGTCCCGACAGTCAGTGTTTTTTCCAGATAGTTCCGATTCAGAACCCAAGGCATATGTGCATTCCAGGAACAGGAAGTTAGCTGAAGCCTCCATTTGAAAATGTTAACTTTACAGTGAACCTGAACCAACTCTTATTCTGAACTTCCGAATAGGTTGGATAATTTTATAAATCCTTTTCCATTTTTGTCCCTCTTCACTTCTGCTTATAGTCCTGGACAGAAATATAAAGTGTCAAAATATTGCAAGAAAAATATGTTCTCATGAGACTTCCAGCCTACTTTTACAGACTCCAGGTGTTAAGAAAACCATCTAAATTCTTAATTGCTTATCCAATCCTTTTCATCCCTAGTTTCAGACCGACACATTAGTTAATCACACGACCCCATGGAAGAGAAGTAGAGCTCTGCCTCATTTGGAAAGTGTGATATATTTTACTTGCCAGAATAAACTGCACAATTTGCATATTAGATACAGTGTATAGGGAGCTCACCTACTTGTGATTTTTAAGCAGATCTTCCAACTAACTCCAAAATCTAAATGTAAAATCCAGGACATCATGAAGATGTGTTCCAGGCTCCTGAGAATTCTGGGTCCATAAATCAATGAATGAATTATGCTCATCCATATATAGAGCTTGGTCATCTGACAGATGCTAGACTGATATTACATTTAATTTATTAAATCATCCAAGTATAATTCTGTGGACGTTAGTAATCCAAGTTAGAAATAGTCTTACCTTTATGTAATCGTTTAAGGTGAGAACATACCTGAACAGAGAACACTGCTTATACAAACATTAAAAAAAATCTTGTAATCTTTGCTTATTTCCTTTGTGTCTTGCAATAGGTCTAAGGAAAGTGTCACACTAGGGCTTGTCCATTGGAGCATGCCACAAAGCTAAATGGCATGTCATAGTTTAAAACATCAGCTGGCAATATGCCTTTTCCTTCAGAGAGCAGCATATCAGAATGTGCGCTGTGATTTTAAATATGTACTGGGAAGCCAGTCAGGAGAGAGGGCTGAAGAAGGTTCCAGGTAAAAAAATGAAACAGAGAGTGAGAGCACATGAAGCAGAATAGTGATGAAACAGTTTTTCCTTATTCTAATAAAGTTCCTTGTTCAGTGTTCAAATAAAGCAACTCTCTGTAATCCTTATCATTGGCACATAAGGCATGACACTTGTCCCAAATTGTTATAGCTTGCCATGCAAATCACTTTCAGTAGATCCGTAATAATAAGACCTAGCTCTTACTTCTCATTAGTAGATCTCAAAGTGCGTTACAAAATAGATCAGTATCACTATCCCTATTTTACAGATGGGGAAACTGAGCTACAGAGAAGGGAAGTAACTTGCCCTAAACAAGTAGCAGAGTCAGGAATAGACCCAGGTCTGCTAAATCCCAGTACAGTGCTTTATCCCCTAGGCCACACCACCTCCTTTGTAGCATTGTTGCACTATGTGATGGTGGAATAGGCCCACAAGGCAACAGCGAATGAGGCCTTGAGTACTTGCAGAGTCAGGCCCAGAACACAGAGACACTTGAGTGCCTAACTTCTTATTTCTATGTTCAGATTCAATCTCTAAAAGCTATAGTGTGGGGGACAGGGCAGAGAGGGAATCACTGAAAGTTACCAGGGTCAGTGTACTGGAGGGGAGGAAATACACTGGAAATACACTGGAGCACTGGAAATACACTACCAATGCAATTCCTTCAAAATGTCATGACTGTCTTGCCAGTAATTAATATTTGCCCTTATGCAGTAACTCTTACAGAATTCCTTCTCTTAAAATAGGTTCTGCTAATATGAGTCTATTAAGTGTGATGATTGCTTCTACATTAAAGTGCGCCAGATGTTTGTCTCAGTGATACAGGTATCTATCAGAGCAGATATGTGAAAGGCATTACCCTCTGAAAGTGTCTCAGCCCTGCTAATTTTAATAATTTGGAAACACTAGGAACACACCATGAAAAATGACTATGCCACAGGGCATTCAGCTGTCAAATAGCAATTGGAAGTCAGTGTGAATATCCAAAAAAGAAAAGGAAGATGTGTATGAGTTATTGTAAGCTATTTTCATATACAAAAGCAATTCCTTGCCTGTACAAAACCAACATAGATTAGGCCAGATTCCCAATTGGTATAAATTGGCACACCTCCAGCTGAGGATTTGACCCACTTGTGATAGACCCCTTAGGAAGCCACCTGATGTGCTGAGATACCACTGAGTCTACGTGATCTGCCAGCATGGGCCTCCTTTAACCTGTCTTGCTGAGCCAGGCTCTTCAAACCTCCTCTAACACACACACAAGCAGGGCCACACCCAGCTGCAGATCATCTCTCGGAAGACTCAGTTTAAGGGACTTGCTTGAGCACTGAGATGTCCACCTCCCTTGGAGCACAGACCCAAAGATATAATATGAATTTTGCCCCCTTCCTCAGTGTGGAGAGAGATGTGCATACTTCTTGCCCCCCTAGTTAGAAATTACAGAAACTGGGTTTAATAATAAACAAAACAAATTTTATTAACTATAAAAGTCAGATTTTAAGTGGTAAAAGGGGTAACAAACAGAACAAAGCAGATTACTAAGCAAATTAAATCAAACATGCAGACTAAGCTAGTTTCAGTAAAGAAATTGGTTACAAATAGTATTTCTCACCCTAGATATTGTTGCAGGCAGTTTGCAAAGTTTCTGTGGTTCAGCGTTCCAGTTATATTCCTTTTCAGACTAGACCCCTGTCTCAGTCTGGATTCCCCCCTTGCTTTCCCTTTTGCGGTCTTTTCTCTTGGGTAGACAGGTCATGGAGAGGAGGATCCTTGTTTGCCTTCTTTCTCACCCTTAAATAGGATTTACATAAGGCGGGAATTCTTTGTTTCCCAAACTTGACACCCCCCTCCTTCCCTTCCCATGGAAAGTTACAAGAAGTGCCAGGTAATGTTTTAGTATTAGGCAACATGACCACCTGACCCTGTAGTACCACAGTGTCCATGAGTCAGTGGCGGTATGGAGCGTCCACAGGAAGGTCAAGCTTTTCAGTCTATTGTCCTCCCTGATGGGCCATCTGCCCTGTCTGGCTTTTCCATTGTTGTACTTGAAGCGTTAGCATTGGGCGTCACCCAAAGTACCATAGTTGAAATACAGATACATAGTCAATATTCCTAACTTCAGATACAGAAATGATACAGGCATACAAATTGGATAATCACATTCAGTAAATCATAACCTTTCCAATGATATCTCACATGAGCCATTTGTCATGAAGTATATCTTAGTTATGTTATATTCATATTATAAGCATATTTTCATAAGGAATATTGAATGCAATGTCACACCACTATTTGCTTATGTGTAATAAAATAAACAAAGTATATATTATGGAATGTGAAGCAGTATCAGAAATCTCATGGAAATAAAACTAGGCTTGGAAGAATGTGATATTTAAATAATTTTGACAGTATATCAATCTTGATAAGCATGTTTTCTATTTTTATTTACATTTTCAGAGTTGAGCAAAATTATGAGTTTTAAGCAATTTTTTGATCAATTTAAATTTTTACAGTTGTGGGAAATTATGCGAGGTGAGAGGGGAATCAGACAATTGTAATTAATGGCAGACAGATTCAAATCTTTATAACTGTTTAAACAAATTGTCAACATCGTATGCCACTATGTACAAAGTAAATAGCTTTAAACCAAATTCTAATAAGTTCTCAATCTGTACATTTCAATTATTATCAAGGGATATATTTTTCATCAGTTTGTATATGTGTACAGTGAAATAATTTATCTATATTTACAAAAATGTAATCTTTCCAAGACTAAATATAACCCATCCTTTTGAAGATTTGAGACAAAAAAAATCAACACATAGGTGAAAGGAGCAGAGATTACTGTCTCAGCACAGAGAACAACAGGGCTTCTAGTAGCAATTTTCAGAAGCTATGTTATTAGTGCTGGGTAAAGATTGGAAAGATAATTTCTCAAAACGTTTTGAAAGTCATTTTCATTCTGCATGTTTTACAAAGGAACAGTTTGTCTTTTATTCAAACTCTTTTACAGAAACTGTTATTTTTTAAAAAGTGTATAAAAATGTTTCCCTTCCCTTCCCCACTTTTTACCTTTTCCATTTTGCTCCTAAAAAGGGGTGAGGGAGCAGAAAGGGAGGGAAGGGGCAGGTAGTGAAATGCCAGTAAATATTTTTGCTTTTCAGTTTCACAACCACCAACATCCCCCAAAATTTGTTTTTAATTCACAAAAATTTCCAATTTTGAAAAAAAGGCCCATTTTTTCAACAAAAAGCCTTTTCCTTTGGAAAACTGACTAGTTCAACATATATTTTCAGCATATTCTGTTTGTGGAAGGGCATAAAATATTAATATACATTTCCAAATCTGCTGTTCCACTATATTCTTAGCAATCTACAGCCAGATGTCAACACCCTTACTCACACTGAGGGCTTGTCTACACTTACAGAAGCCCTCCTGTTGTCAGAGCCTGGGAGTTCGTTTGGTATAACTCCTCACTCAGGGGTGTGGATTTTCCACATTCCTGAGCAACGTAATTATACTGACATATGTTTGTAGTGTACACCAAGGCTGAGTACACTGAAGTCAATGGGAGTACTCACATCATAACATACTGCTCAATATGAATAAGGGTAGGACAATGCAGCCCTGTAGAGCAGTGGTTCTCAAAGCTAGTCCGCCACTTGTTCAGGGAAAGTCCCTGGTGGGCCAGGCCAGTTTGTTTACCTGCCACATCTGCAGGTTCGGCCGATCGCGGCTCCCACTGGCCGCGGTTCACCACTCCAGGCCAATGGGGGCTGCGGGAAGTGGCGCGGGCCCAGGGATCTGCTGGCCGCCTTTCCCGCAGTCCCCTTTGGCCTGGAGTGGCGAACCGCTGAGATCGGCCGAACGTGCGGATGCAGCAGGTAAACAAACCAGCCCGGCCCGCCAGGAGCTTTCCCTGAAGAAGCAGCAGACTGGCTTTGAGAACCACTGCTATAGAGCATCTCAGAATAGGAACATTAATCCTCATGTCTTCTGCTTAAATCTTTACTGTCCCCATTGCTTTATATCCCATGGGCTATAGCATGGCTTTTAAGCCACAGCATACAATAGGTGGAGGGAAGAAGGACTCTGTAATGATAGTCCCTGGAGTGCTTGGGGTGCACCGGAGGAGCACACACAGCAGCATCCACTGCTATCCTCTTTAGTAGGGGGCCTCGCACGTTCCTCCAGAGATAGCTCTGCTCTACCATAATGTGAAAGGGTGGGGAGAGCCATGGGCCAGATGCCTCCTTCCCCTTTTAGGGTTAGTAGTGCTGCTGCCAATGCTAGACTCTCCTAGTCTGTTTCCAAATGTTTACAAACATTTGGAGTCCATAGGGAGGACAAGAACTATAATTTGGGGCTGGCCTCTGTGCAAGAGCTTAAGGGAGGGGGTGATAGGCATAGTTTGACTTCTATATTTGGGGGGCAATTAATACTTAGTTAGACCTATACCTATTAATAGTATTAATAGTTTTAATAGGTATAGGTCTAACTTCTGGATTTACTGATTGTTAGTGGTACTTAAATAGAAATCAAATACAGTTTACGGTCATTATTTAATCATCCTTAATTTTTTTAAACATAATTTGCCATGTTTACCAGCTACCATTTAATATCAACATTAGCATAAAAACAAATTATTGACTAAACATGAAAGAGTTCGGTTCTGTAACTATGAATCATATCTTATGTTCACTTGCTATGCTGTTACTGGTGCAGATTAGCATGTGGCCCCTATGTCTAAATGCCTGTGTTTCTGGGGCAAGTCTCTTATTTTATAGGCTAGTAAAACAAACAACCAAGCTGGAGCTCTGCTGTGACGGTCAGGAGCTGCTCTCCTGCCCTCCCATTATGCAGCTAAAGTGGGGAAAGTGACCTGGATGCACAGAACGCCTGGCATCACCAGTCCTTCCCCCTCCCCTCTGCAGGGAGGAAGCAGAGCCTGAAAGAAGGGAGAAAAAAATCTGGGTGCCCTGCCATGCATTGCCTCTGCAATGCCCCCCATGTTGATCCCCCAATCTCCCCCCATGGGGAGAGTGGGGTGTTGCTGTGCACCCTTGTGTACCTGCAGATTGTTAGCTAACCTAAGCATGGAAGGCCAAATCCTTATTTAGGCCCCAGTCCTGCAGAGATCTGCACCCATAGAGAGCCTTGCTGGAACTTGGAACAGGGGACCAACTGTTTGGAGCTCATAGCAACTAAACCCCTGATTCTGCTACTTGGGTGGAGGTTCTAAGTAAGTTCACTGGAGTTTTGCCTGACTATGGACTCAACAAGGACTGAAGAAATTGACCTCTGGCATGCTCACTCTAGTGGCAGGTCCACATAGATGATAACAGCTTTTTACTGCTACAAGTTGCTCCATTAGTTCAGGTGGAAGAGAACGGTGGTCTGGATCTAAACAGTCCCCCACAATGATGACCCAATTATGGGTCAATATGGTCCCATATGATGGAATATCTGTTACTTCAGTATGCTTTTTAAAAATAAATTTGAGATAAAGTCCCCCCAAAATAGGATAAAAGAACATTAAGGTGGCAAAGTCAAACACTCAAAAGTTAGGAAATTCCAGAATTAAAGGTGTCTGTGCATACAGCACTATGAAACTCTTTAATTACGTGGTCATATACTATTTTTTCCTTAGGACTTCTAAGTTCAGATCCTTTCAGAACTTGGCAAACAGCCATAGCCTTCTGCTTTTCTGTCTGTCTCTCTCAGACTATTACTCATGGTCTGCTAGATTTCATACCAATGTTAACTATAGACATCTGAGATATAAATCCCTGAAAAAAAAGAGATTATAACAGATGACGCTATTATAAGCTACCCAAATAAATAAGATGCAATGCACCAGTTAATTTCAATACTAAACAGGAAGTGAAAAAAAATGGTGGACAAGTAAATCTACTAAAAGAGAGGTGTGTTTGGTTTTCAAACACACATTGAAATGTGGCTTTCTTGTCCACTTCTTTTAGTAAAGCCTACTTCGTTAGCCTGCCTTGTACAACAGATGCATCAAATAAAAAGTGACAGTTCAATGACAGGAAATATTAATAGGCGTCCTTTTCCAAATGTTATACCCTTCAGTCCTTTTCTCAGCTCCAAATCAAGTCTCTGCCTGATAGAACAGTCCTTTCACCAATCATGCCATCATTTAGGGCCCAATCCTGAAAGATGCTGGCAAATATAGGACTGATCAAATATAGAAAAAAATGAATCTCCACAGTATCCGTGAACCTCCAACCTATACCTCTACCAATAATATGAAGTTGAATGCCCTAAAATATTATTCAGATAAATTATTTGACCAAAAACTGAAAAATTCACCAAATACTATTATACCAGCTCTACTCCAAATCAGATCCTTATACTGAAAACTTCTGTGGGAAGGAATCTGTCAATTTTGTTTGTAAAGACCCAGGCATATTTATGGTACTGTAACAACCCAGCCAGTGTTCGCTGTGCCAAAATCACTGCTAACAGCTTACATCTGGGAAAGTATATGTTCCACTTCTGCATTTGAAACTAAAGGAGATTGTTCCAGGGTTTTCAACCATTTAATGTTTGCTGTGGAGAAGGGGGCTGATCCTTCACAGCATGAAAACAATGCTTCGTAACCATGTAAATCAGTACCCCAGAGATTCCCCTAACCTGGGCTCAATCTTGTGATTCATGTTTGGGGGTTCTTACTGCAGTAATAGATCAAGAAGCCTGTCAGTCACAGAAGAGTAGGCTCACCACAGCCCAGATGGGAAGAAGTATTTGACCTGCTCCCTAAACAGAACAGAGGCATATTTGCTGAGCAGCCTCACAGTTGCGTCATATTTGAGCAGGGCTGTATCTTTAGTCTATAAGAAATGTTCAGATATTCCTCAATAAAACCAGAGTCAACATCTCACCCCTTGTCTTTAAGCTTATCTATGCATATACAATAGTAGAGTAAACGTGGCATAAGTGATCTTATTTCCAGGTATTTCAGTGTTTGGCTCTCTTATGTTTACCCTTAACTCTGAAATTCCTGGTTTCTAATGTTTGGTTTTTTTATAATTACGAAGTTCTTGTCATTTCTTGTATTATTAATACACAGTTGCAGTCTTAATTCCAGTGATACGATGTGTTTTCTGGGTATTTAATTACTTTAAATCATATTATGATTAAGTACTGCAGCCGAATTCACAACTGGTTTAAACAGATGGAACTCATGGAGAAGAAAGGGGTGGAGAGTAGCTAAGATATTTTCATCATGTTGGCAATGCCTGAGGTAACCATGGAATCAAGGATAGCTGAGCCTGGGTCCATTTCCTGTGTGTCCCTAGAACAGACCAAAAGATATGTTTCTGCTGCTTCATTGACCATTCATGCCTGGGTTCTCAGACCAGGTGTAGTTGTCCTCATGTATATTGTTCTCAATTACTTCTGTGTGCATGCAGAAGTCAACTGGTTCATTACTTCCAGATAGCCACAGACTCTCTGGGCATAACCCAGAATACCATGGATGCTACTACAGCCATACTCTTGACCTCACATTTGGATTTATTTTAGCTATTTAAGAAATTCAGATTACTAATAGAATGATCCAACCTTACATGTTTTGATACAGAGGATATTCCAAACCTAAATTAACACCAGAGGCAATTTGTTTGTTTACTGCCACAGAGATTAATTAATCCCACTGATTTTTGTGGTCTCATTGGTGCCAGGCACAGCTCAACACCCACTGCCCTCCTTGCCTGAATATCAGTTAGCTCACCAACACACATTAGTTGCTGTCATCCTCCATTGGCTGTTTCATGCCCCTGGAGAGTTAATGGTGATCTGAGAGCTGCAGTACTTGGGGTACAGATTGGAGAGGGCATGGCTGTGAAGCAGCCCAGATTTGGACCTGCTGTAAGACATTTAATATGAGCTAAAGTGCTGTGAGGAAGGCCAAGAAACATAGCTTGTTCTAGGTCATAGGCCCTAGAAAAATCAATCCAGCAGGTTAATCCAGACCGTCTCATCCCTGTAACTGTTACATTAATGAATCCCTATGTTGAGTTTGGCATTTTCTTTATGAATAACACCATATTGTTGGTGTACTAAAACGTACTCCCCTGACAATCAGAATTTGCCCTGCACCCCCTTTATTTAAGGAATTGGGTTTGAGCATATCTGGTAACTGAAGTTTGCATTTTTAATATATTGACAGACAAATATGGTTAATATTTATTTAATAGATTTTAAGGAACGAGAATCAAAAGTCTTTTAGAAAAAAATTATTTACTAATAATGATTAACATTTTTAATATATTGTTATAGATTGAGAATGTCTTCTTCAATATGGCATATTATTTTTCAGAACTAAATCAGAGAAATGTAGGGGTGTGCAATGGGGTCCACTCGCCACTTGTGAATGCCCCTGCCAGTGGGCCAGGTGTGTCTATCTCAGTGCCCTCAGTACAGTCTGTCTACAGCCCTGTCCCTGGACTCAATCGTCAATCAGTCCAACAAGGCCTGTCATAGTACCCCAATGGTCTCTCAGGCCCTTCTGCACTCTCTCAGTTATCCCTGCTCTGGTGTGGAGCAGTGCCCGCAGGGCTTCCTCCCTGGAGACTCTTCATCTGTTGTGCCCAGCTCTCCAGATGAGCCACTCTTGACAGTTTAGTCCCCTTCTGGGGTGTTATCAAAAGTCTAGCAAATACTGACCCTCTTTCTGGGGCTTCAGGCCCTTCCCTGGGCCCCAGTGAGGTAGGGCTCTGCTATTATTCCCATTTTACAGATGGGGGAAAAGGCACGGAGCAGGAAATTGAAGCCATGTTTCCCAAAACCTAAGCTAGTGCCCTAACCACTGAACCATTTTTCCTCTCATAAGAGTTATGAATGGCAGTTGCTCAGATCCAGAACAAATGTTCAGCTACACATTTTTTGTAGTATTTGCCCAGCTCTGTGGACAACTGACATGGTCCAGAAATTATTTAGCCTAAAGACACCATACTTATGTATATTTATCACTCATTGGATTCCAGTCTTCCTGAAATATAAAGATAGCTCTCTCCCCTGCCAAATGCACCAAATATCTACATTATCAAAGTTTATCACAAATTAATTTGAGCCCATGGCACGTGTTAGCTCACAATTTCATCACTGGGAGACTCTGTTACCACTAGAAACAAAATTAAAATGGTTTGTGGTAGCCAGAGCACGCCATTCATTGAAAGTCACAATATATTAAGACTACAGTCAATAATCACTCGTGACTCCCTATATCTGGCTGGAAGAAGGTACTCATAGATATAATTTAGAATCGCTCCAGGTCTGCAGTATCTTCTAAATTCCACTGGGTGATGATTAAACAACATATTTCTCTGTTCAAGTCAGGGTCAGGTTGCAGATGTCCTGTATGCAGGAGAGCAAAGTTCTGAGTCCTTCCAGACAGGTCAGCTTGAAGCTTGGAGAATCCTTAGCTATCAGAGGTGAATTCTTTTAGTCTGTTCTTTTCAAATCTATGGAGCATTCTTTTATGACATGAAGAAACAATTTGATGGGGGGAAGGGAAAGTATTATCTTTTTCTACACAGTATCTTCACCTCCTTCCCTCCTACAGAGACTGTCATCAGTTCCAGAGCTAAAATAACTAAACCATATTTGCTCCAATGCATCAGAAGTGAGGGAGGTTACATACTTACAAGTGATTTCTGTGAATGTAACAACTGATTAGATCTGTTCAAAATCCAAAAAAAGGAATAAAATTTCATTCAACTGTATTGTCAGAGACAATGTCCCGGATTCCTCAACAAATTCAGTCCTGTATAGACAGTAATGGTAATGTTCTTTTTTGTAACAGGGCGTGGGTCAATATTATAAACACTCAATTTACTGTAATAGCTGTCTGCTGTTCACCAGCCTTTCTGATATATGTCAGTTATCAGCTCTGGAAGCGTGGTGCTGTGAAAGAGAGGCATTTAAGGAGAATCATTTGAAAACAAAAAATTGTCCTGCCTGTCAGAAATATCAGAGAGCTAAGAATTGGTTTGCAACTCTGCCGAGGGGAGGCATGTCACATTTAACTCTGCTACTGAAGAAATGAAATCCTGTGAAGGAAATTCCACAAATGGTAGAAAGAAAGCCTTCTTTATTATTAGTTTTTTAAAATGATTTCAGTCTTGTAAATGATTTCCCAACCACGCTCATGGGTTTGGTTTTTTGGAGGGAGTCAGAGGGTGGGAATTGTGCTATCCACAGCTATCAGTCCCATGTACACCCAATTTATAAATAAAACTTTATTAAAATCAGTTAGCCATATCAGGGAATGATGGATTTACATCTGTGCCATTAATAGAAGAGTTCAGATTGTTTGGTATTTTGCTTGAAACATACGAGTACATTTTTCACTAACATACAAATCACGAGACAAATATTTATTATTTAGACAGTTTTTATATAATTGTATCTAATCTGAATAATAAGCCTGTGCTCTGCATTAGCAATAGAAGCTGGGATGGTACTAAAGGATATTATATCTGTATTTAAACAGAGCTAGATTGTACTTTCATAAGAGGAGATTCTGATTTGGGGGAGTGCCACAAAAGGAGAGTGCTGCCTCTGAGGCCTGGTCTACACTACACGTTTAAACCAATTTTAGCAGCGTTAAACCGATTTAACGCTGTACCGGTCCACACAACAAGGCCCTTTATATTGATATAAAGGGCTCTTTAAATCGGTTTCTGTACTCCTCCCCAACGAGAGGAGTAGCGCTAAAATCGTATACATATTGGATTAGGGTTGTGTGGCCACAAATTGACGGTATTGCCTCTGGGCGGTATCCACAGTGCACCATTGTGAACTGCTCTGGACAGCAATCCGAACTCAGATGCAGTGGCCGTAGACAGGAAAAGCCCTGTGAACTTCTGAATTTCATTTCCTGTTTGCCCATCGTGAGCTCTGATCAGCGCGGTGGCCATGCAGTCCCAAATCCAAAAGAGCTCCACGTGGACCGTACGGGAGATACTGGATCTGACTGCTGTATGCGGAGACAAAACTGTTCTATCGAGCTCCGTTACAGAAGACGAAATGCCAAAGCATTGAAAAAAAATCTCCAGGCTATGATACAGAGTCCACAGCATAGTGGTGCCTGACAAGCGTAACCGGAAAGCCAAAGAATCAAATGGCGCTCATGGAGGAAGGGAGGGGGTACTGAGGACTCCAGCTATCCTACAGTCCCAGCAGTCTCCGAAAAGCATTTGCATTCTTGGCTGAGCTCCCATGCCTGTAGGGTCAAACACATTGTCCGGGTGGGTCAGGGTATAGCTCGTCAGTGTACTCCCGCCCCTCCGTGAAAGAAAGGGAAAATGTTTCTGACGTTTTTCAATGTCACCCTATGTCTACTGAATGCTGCTGGTAACGCATGTGCGGCAGTGAAGAGCAGTATCCGCTCCTCTCCCCTCCTTGGTGGCAAACGGTCAACATCACTGCTATCCGTTGCATATCAGCCCTGAGTGCTCCTGGCTGGCCTCAGGTGAGGCCGGCCGGTGCGCCTGGGTAAAATAGGAATGATTCCTGGTCATTCCCGTAGATGGTACGAATGGCTGGTAACCGTCTTCATCATAGCAATGGGGCTGAGCTCCATCAGCCCCTCCCTTTCTGTGTAAAGAAAAGATTCTGTACTGCCTGGACTATCATAGCAGCGGGATGCTGGCTCCTCTTCCCGCAACGCTTAATGTCCTGCTGGACTAACAGCAGCTGGAGGCTGCCTCCCCTCATTTTATCTCACTAACAAGTCGTGTTTCTATTCCTGCATTCTTATTACTTCATCACACCAAATGGGGGGACACGCAATGGTAGCCCAGAGGGTGGGGGAGAAGGGAAGCAACGGTGCGGTTGTTGCAGGGCACCCCCTGAATGGCATGTAATTCATCATTTCTGCGGGATCTGCCACGGACCAGCTGTGCTCTTGGTTCTCTAGTACCTTCCCTATCTGTAGCAGGAACTGACTCTTTATTTAGATAAAACTAAAGGAGGAATGACCCAGGGAGTCATTCCCATTTTTGTCTTTGCGCCCCTGAGTGACCATAGCGGGGGCACCCATGACAGCAGCAGACACTACGAAATGACAATAACCGTCATCTCATTGCCAATTACAATGGCACAGCGACGTACAAACGACTGATAACTGTCTCTGCTATCATGCAAAGGCAAATGAATGCTGCTGTGTTAGCGCGCAGTACCACCTCTGTCAGCGGCATCCAGTACACATACAGTGACAGTGACAAAAGGCAAAACAGGCTCCATGGTTGCCATGCTATGGCGTCTGCCAGGGCAATCCAGGGAAAAAGGGCGCGAAATGATTGTCTGCTGTTGCTTTCCCAGAGGAAGAAATGAGTGACAACATTTACCCAGAACCACCCGCAACAATGATTTTTGCCCCATCAGCCACTGGGATCTCAACCCAGAATTCCAAGGGGCAGACGAGACTGCGTGAACTATGGGATAGCTACGGAATATCTACCCACAGTGCAACGCTCCAGAAATCGACACTAGCCTGGGACCATGGACACACACCGCCGAATTAATGTGCTTAGTGTGGCCACGTGCACTCGACTTTATACAATCTGTTTTACAAAACCAGTTTATGTAAAATCGGAATAATCCCGTAGAGTAGTCTTGGGAGCTTGTAGAAGTTCCACAGATAGAGCTGCACTTGATTCATTCTCTGTGGAACTCTGTAGGCAGAGAAGGGAGTTGCAGAGGTGAAGCAGGGCCAAGCCGTGCTGACATCATTTCCTGCAGAGGCCATAGATATCCCAAGAGATACCTGAGACAGAATCAATGCTGCTTCAAGGAGCATTACCTGCCAGTGAGTCTGTCTATGGCACACAAACAAGAGGGAGCTCACCAATGGCAAAGTCATTTCTGAAGGAGATAGGAGCCAAAAAGCACCACAGAGGGCTCAGCCTTGTGCCTTGTCAGATATGAGGCTTCCGTTTCCTTAATTAAATATCTAAAATTTACAATATTGGGAAGCCACTCCCCTTGCCACACCCACTGCCTCCAAAATCCTCTAAGTTATATCACAGTTACTTGGAATATCTTCCAGCCTGTGGAATTTCTGGATCTCTCTGCCTCCGCATCCAATGTTTTCAAGTGAAATTGACAGAACAATGCCTTATTTTCTTTAATTGTTAACATTCCATCAGCCTCTCTAAAATTTTACCATCCTTCTTCACGTATTTTTATGTACAATCCAGTTCTCACTATTAGCTGCATCTGTATTTGACCTGGGTTTTATATACTTTTAAGAAACCCAAAATGTTTTGAAACAATACCTAACTCAGAATTGGACTCTAGATTGTATACTTCCTATTGGAAAGTCAGCTGATGTCTTTTCCACCTGCTGAGATCTCTGTTCATAAGCTGAGAGCAGAACAAAAAATCAAATATCGTTCCTCAGTCCCAGTGTAGTGGGCCAGCGTGGCCCCCCTCCTCCCCGGAGAGGGTCGAGCCCTGGCAGAGGCCAGAGTGGGCAGAGCTATGGAGCTCTGAGCCCACCCCTCAAAGGGTCAGGCGGCGACCCGGAACTATAAAAGTCGGCCCTCAGAGCTCAGTCAGGCCCCAGTGGCCGGACAGAATAGATGTCCCTCCGGGAGCTCGAAACCAGGAGACTCCGGCGACCCAGGGGAGCCGCCCAGACTGGCCGGAGCTTCCCCACGCTCGTTACCGGGAGGAGCTGCCTGAGCTTCCCCGCGCTCGCTACCAGGAGGAGCTGCTGAAGCTTCCCCGCGCCTACTACCCAGAGGAGCCGCCGGTGCTACCATGGCCCGAGTATCCCAAGGAACTCCCGGACCTACCACCCAGCCCTGGTCGCAACGAGCCCATGCTCCTGGACCCCGCTGAGGCTGACGTTAGGACCCAGGTAGGTCCCGATGGGGAGTACAAAAGCAGCCCGGGGGCAGCCGACCCCAGACAGGCTGCGGACTTGTTGGAGCCTATGTCAGTGTGTTGTGGTCAGGATCCCCACTGACTGACCAGCGGAGTGACAGCCGCTGTTAGGGCCCCGGGCTGGGATGCAGTGGAGTGGGAGGGCCTGCGTCCCCCCTGCCACCCTACTCTGGGGTGGCAGACTCCCCCTCTCCCTGGCCTGAGGAGGCCGATAACTGGTACTGCTGCTCAGTCCTGCCCCAAGGCCTGAGCTTACTGCCTCAGCGTTTGCTGCCCCGCCCTGACCAAGGTCTGGGCCCTTAAAACTGCTGTTGTTGCTCGGTCCTGACTCAAGGTCCGAGCTTACTGCCTCAGTGTTTGCTGCCCGCCCTGACGAAGGGCTGGGCCTTTAAACTGGTACTGTTGCTCAGTCCTGACCAAAGGCCTGAGCCTACTGATTCAGCGTTTGCTGCCCCGCCCTGACCAAGGGCTGGGCCTTTAAAACTGCTATTGTTGCTCGGTCCTGACCCAAGGCCTGAGCTTACTGATTCTGTGTTGCTATCTGTCCTGACGTAGGAACCGGCGCCTCACGGTTGTTACGGCTCAGCCCTGCCGGCCTAAGCCCCTCACCCGTCGGGCAGACAAGTACCGCAAGGACTGCCAGGCTAACTTCCTGGGCCAACCAGAGCAGAGTGGGCCGGCATGACTCCCCTCCTCCCTGGAGAGGGTCGAGCCCCGGCACCCCCTCGTTTACACCGAGAAATCAAATTGTTCTACTTCATATCAGCATTAGAAAAAATTAATATTAAGATCTCCTGCCCACAGTACATGTTTCATCAACCATATGCATTCTTCTTTTTCCTATTCTCCAATTCTTGTAGCCTCAGTAGAAAGACAAACTGTAGGATGTCGCATGGTGTCAAAGTATACCCGTGACAAAAGTAAATACAAATTTTAAAACAACTTGCCTTACAGAAACAGATAATCAATGACATAAAAAGCAAAACAAAACAAAAATGGGTAACTACATTCAATTTTACCTTTGTGAGATGATTCTTCTCAAGGGGTTTGTCATTTATGTAATATTTGAATTCAGTATAAGACTAATACAGAATATTTGTTTTACATAATTGGTGTAAATAATTTACCTTGGATTGACAGTGCAGAAGAGATCAAATAGAAAACCCCTATGTACCCCTGGCAGATCTTCAGGTGAATCACCTCCTTCTCACCTCACAAGAGAAAGTGATATGCTGACAGGCTGACAGTTTGGTTACATCATCCAATACTTAGCAGACACATGGAGAGACTTCCCTCCCCGCCATCCTTCATAATGGGAAAAACAATTTGTCACTTGCAAAATAGACTGTCTGCACCCCACTACAGCCCTGGTCTACACTACGGGGGTAGGTCAAATTTAGCCGCATTAGGTGATTTAAAAATGACCGCGTCCACACAACCAACCCCATTCTGCCAACCTAAAGGGCTCGTAAATCAACTTCTGTCCTCCTCCCCGGCGAGGGAAGTAGAGCTAAAATAAACCTTGCTGGATTGAATTTGGGGTAGTGTGGATGCAAATCAACGGTATTGGCTTCCAGGAGCTATCCCAGAGTGCTCCATTGTGACAGCTCTGGACAGCACTTTGAACTCTGATGCACTAGCCAGGTACACAGAAGAAGCACCGGGAACTTTTGAATTTCATTTCCTGTTTGGTCAGCGTGGTGAGCTCAGCTGCACAGGTGACCATGCAGTCCCAGAATCGCAAATGAGCTCCAGCATGGACCGAAAGGGAGACACTGGATCTGATTGCTGTATGGGGAGAAGAATCTGTGCAGGCAGAACTCCGATCCAAAAGAAGAAATGCAAATATATTTGCCAAAATCTCACAGGGCATGTTGGACAGAGGCTACATCAGGGACACACAGCAGTGCCACGTGAAAGTCAAGGAGCTCAGGCAAGCCTACCAAAAGACAAAGGAGGCAAACGGTCACTCCAGGTAAGAGCCCTACACATGCCACTTCTATGAACAGCTGCATGGCATTCTAGGTGGGGACCCTACCACTATCCCACCACTGTCCATGGACACCTGCAAGGGGGGAGTCTCACAGAACACAGAGGAGGATTTTGCGGATGAGGAAGAGGAGGAGGAGGAGAATGCACAGCAGACAAGCAGTGACTCCGTTCTTCCCTGCAGCCAGGAACTTTTCATCACCCTGGAGCCAATACCCTCCCAAGGCAGGCTCCCTGACCCTGAAGCCAGAGAAGGCACCTCCGGTGAGTGCACATTTGTAACCACAGTACAGGGTTTAAAAGCAATAGTGTTCATGGTCAAGTGGTTGAAATAGGGGAATTTTTGTAAGGGAACAGTAAAAGGACCCCATTCATGCTGGGCTGTTTTTGCTTGGCTAAAAGGGATCATCCCAGAGAATAGCTACACAGTGGGGTGGGAGTAGGTGGGTGCTGCACATCTACCCAAATACTGCAGCCTCTCATTTTAAATGTGAAACCCAACCCATTGCTTGCTCTGGGAAAGGTGGGCGCTGCAGTTTGAAAACATTCCCACATGTTATGAAGGTGTAAGAAGCCAATCCAATTTTACTCTCCCTTTTTATCTCCCCCCAGGTGCAAAAGTTTCTGCGCTTCCCCTATCATTTCAACCTCTGTGGTTTTCGCAGATTAGAAGGTGAAAAAAAAGCACTTGCAATGACATGTTTTCCGAGCTGATGCAGTCCTTCCGCACTGACAGCTCAATGCATGGAGGCATTCAGTGGCAGAGGCCAGGAAAGAATTCAGTGAGCACGAAGAGCGGAGGCAGGACACGATGCTGAGGCTAATGGGGGAGCAAACGGACATGCTGAAGTGTCTGTTGGGGGAGCAAACAGACAAGATGAAGCATGTGTTGGAGCTGCAGGAAAGCCAACAAGAGCACAGATCCCCACTGCATCCACTGTATAACCGCCAACCCTCATCCCCATGTTCCATAGCCTCCTCACCTAGACACCCAAGAATGTGGGGGGAAGGCTCTGGGCACCCAGCTACTCCACTTCAGAGGATGGCCCAAGCAACAGAAGACTGTCATTCAAGCAGTTTGATTTGTAATCTGGCTACAATAAACAATGTGAATTTGTCCTTCCCTCCTGCCCCACCCCACCTGGGCTACCTTGTCCGTTAGCTAATATTTTTTTAATTATTAAAGAATTAAAAATAGCTACTTTATTTCCAAGGGGAGAGGGTCATTGGCTTACAGGGAATTAAAATCAACAAAAGGGGTGGGTTTGCATCAAGGAGAAACACACACAACTGTCACACCGAAGCCTGGCCATGTCATGAAACTGGTTGTCAAAGCCTCTCTGACATGCAGCGTGCCTAGCTGTGCTCTTCTAATCACCCTGGTGTCTGGCTGTTCATAATCCGATGCCAGGCGATTTGCCTCAACCTCTCACCCCGCCATAAATGTCTCCTCCTTACTCTCACAGATATTATGGAGCACACAGCAAGCAGCAATAACAATGGGAATGTTGGTTGTGCTGAGGTCTGACCTAGTCAGCAAACAGCACCAGCAAGCTTTTAAACATCCAAAGGCACATTCTACCACCATTCTGCACTTGCTCATCCTATAGTTGAATTGCTCCTTACTACTGTCCAGGCTGCCTGAGTAGGGCTTCGTGAACCATGGGAGCAAGGGATATGCTGGGTCCCCAAGGATAACTATTGGCATTTCAACATCCCCAATGGTAATTTTCTGGTCTGGAAAGTAAGTCCCTTCTTGCAGCTGCTCAAACAGCCCGGAGTTCCTAAAGATGCAAGCATCATGCACCTTTCCCAGCCATCCCACGCTGATGTCGGTGAAACGTCCCTTGTGATCCACCAGTGCTTGCAGCACCATTGAAAAGTACCCCGTGTGGTTTATGTGCTGGTTGGCAAGGTGGTCCAGTGCCAAGATGGGATATGCGTTCCATCTATTGCCCCACCACAGTTAGGGAACCCCATTGCAGCAAAGCCATCCTGTATGACCTGCACATTTCCTAGAATCACTACCCTTTATAACATAACATCAATGACTGCACTGGCTACTTGGATCACAGCAGCTCCCACAGCAAACTTGCTCACTCCAAATTGATTCCCGACTGACCGGTAGCAGTCAGGTGTTGCAAGCTTCCAGAGGGCTATCGCCACTCACTTCTCAATGGTCAGGGCAGCTCTCATCTTCATGGTGGGGGAAAGCAACTCACAGAGTTCCAGAAAAGTGGTCTTACGCATGCGAAAGTTTCGCAGCCACTGTGAATCATCCCATACCTGCAACACTATGCAGTCCCACCAGTCTGTGCTTGTTTGCCTGGCCCAGAATCGGTGTTCCACTGTATCAACCAGCCCCAGTGCCACCATGATGTCCCAATTGCCACAGCCCATGTTTTCAGGAATGTCTGTGTCAACGTCCTCATGAAAATTCTCCTCATGCTGGTGTCTCTTAGCCCAGTTTTGCATATACTCAAGGATAATGCACGAGGTGTTTACAATGCTCACAACAGCAGCAGTGACAGTGAGCTGAGCGGGCTCCATGCTTGCCATGGTATGGTGTCTGCAGGAGAGCAGAGTTGCAGCAGAAGCAGTGGATGACCACAGTTAGCACTGCGCAGATTTCTGGAGAAATTTGCTATTGAGACTGGACACCATTTACAAGAGCAGGGGAGCAGAGCTGCAGCGGAAGCAGTGAATGATGACGTTAGCAGTTCTACTGCACCGTCTGCTGACAGCAGCACCCAGGACACAACAGCAGCAGTGACGGTGAGCTGAGATGAGCAGGCTCCATGTTTGCAGTGGTATGGCGTCTGCACGGGAAAAAGGCACGAAATGATTGTCTGACATTGCTTTCATGGAGGGAGGGGTGACTGACGACATGTACCCAAAACCACCCGCGACAATGTTTTTGCCCCATCAGGCATTGGGAGCTTAACCCAGAATTCCAATGGGTGGTGGAGATTGCGGGAACTGTGGGATAGCTACCCACAGTGCACCGCTCCATTAAGCCAATGCTAGCCACAGTAGTGAGGATGCACTCCGCCGACTTAATGCGCCTAGTGTGAACATACGCAATCGACTGTATAAAATCAATTTCTAAAAATCGACTTCTGTAATATCGACCTAATTTCATAGTGTAGCCATACCCACAGATATTGCTGTTGGAGAACCAGACAAAGGAACAAATTAGTTTTTTAAATAAATGAATTTATTTTAAGACAATTTGGAAGACTTCGTTATCAGTTTATATCAGATTTCAGCCTATTTCAGGTGTTCTGAAATTGTGGTCTGTGGAACACCAATAGCCCGCAGAGCACTTCCTGGCAGTCTGCAGTGAGCTGGCTTGTCACATGGTGCTGGCGTCTCCTTATATCTTAAAATACAAGAAAAGACCATTTAAAGTACATTAAATGCTTTCATAATATAATATCAAAATAGAAGAATATATAAAATAATTGACTGTAAAGTTTGCAGATAAGACAAAAATTGGTAAAGTGGGAAATAATAATGGGGACAGGTCAATTATACAGACCAACCAGTCTTGCTGGGAAAGGTGAGCAACATGAATTTTAACAATAAGCACTTCAAAACAGCTAAATGAAAGAAACAAAGAATGTAAGTCACAGTTACAAGATGGGAGATTGCATCCTGGAAAGCAGAGATTCTGAAAAGGATTTAGTGGACCCAGTAACTAACCAACTGAACAGTAGATAACGAACTGAACATCAGCTTCCAGTGTAGAAGTTAAAAGGGCAAACACAATCCTTGGTTGTATAATCAGGGTAATGTCATATAGTAGTAGGGAAGTGGTATTACCATTGTCTATGGCATTAATAGGGTTGCCAACCCTACAGGATTGCCCTGGAGTCCCCAGGAATTCAAGATTAATCTTTAATTAAAGAGTATGTCGTGATGAAATCTCCAGGAATACGTCCAACCAAAATTGGCAACTCTAGGCATTAGTGAGGCAATTACTGGAAAATCATGCCAAGTTCTTGTGTCAGCACTTCAAAAAGGATGTAGAAAAAATTAGAAAGGATTCAGAAAAGAGCTAAATGAATGCTCATCGGTCTGAGAAACCTTCCTGATAGCAACAGACAAAATAAGCTCAATCTATCTAGTTTAGCAAAGAGAAGGTTCATAGGTGACTTGATCACAATCTACATGGGGAAGAGATTTCTGTTAGTAGACCACTCTTTTATCTAGCAGAAAGAGACATAATGAGATCCAAAGGTTAGTTGCTGAAGCTAGACAAATTCCAATTAGACATAAGGTGCAAAATTTTAGTAGTCAGGATAATTAACATCAAGGGACACAGTGGATTCTCTGTCACTTGCAGTCTTTAAGACAAAACTGGCCATCATTCTTAAAAGATATGCTATAGCTCAAACAGATGTTATGGGCCTGATGCAGCAATTACTCCTGTGTTATGTGGGAGATCACACTAGATGATCATAATGGCCTTTTGCAGGGTGGATTGAAAAAATGATTTCTTAAAAATTTAAATTGGATTTTTAAAATTTAAATTAAATGCAGTTTTATTAATAAACCTATTTTAAATTCTGATAACCTATGGTAAGGCTCAAACATATTATAATCTGTTAAAATCACTTACATTAAATTTAAAAAAATTAAACAGCATATTTGCTGCCAACTTGTAAAGAAAGTCAAACCACTGAACTGTTGTAAATCATTGGCTAAGTACCTGGAACCAGAGTTTGTTGAAGTGCTAAATCAGCTTTTGCCAGCAGTAACCACTTCTGCAAGTGAAGAGAAAATACATTCTTAATTTCAGTTTATTCAACTAGCTCAGTTAAATGATTACTTCATTCGAAGTTAAGAAACCAATTGGAAATAGAAAACGCAAGCTAACTGGTTTTCCTTTTCTAATCTATGAATAAAAATTAGGTGTGAAAAACAAGATCTACTAGTTCTAAAATCTTGAAGGATATGGTGACCAGAAAACAATCAGTTCAATTAATTAATGGCAGATAATACTTGCTTTGTTTAATAAATCAATCAGTTTCAAATGCAAAACATGTTTTGATAAACTGTTAGTTTTATATTTCCAGCACTTTTAATGTAGTTTTGCTTAATAAAAAATTAAGATGTTGTTTCTGTGTATTTTTAATTGAATGTTAATTTCCATCCAAACAGAGCTTGACACAAATCACAGGTAAACAATTAATCATCATCTAGTAAATCACCATTTTCTAACATAGAAAAATATATTTTAAAAAGAATCTGAATAATTATAAGGTGAGCTATACAATTTCTTCAGTAAATGTGTATAGATATAATATATCCTCCTAGTAAGCAAAAAGAAGCACTAAATTTGGTGTAATTTGGTGTAAAGACTATATTTAGTCACAAAGGACATGTTTTAATTAGGGCTGTCAACTAATTGCAGCTAACTCACTCAATTAACTCAAAAAAATTAATCGCGATTAATCGCACTTATAACAATAGAATACCAATTAAAATGTATTAAATATTTTTGTATGTTTTTCTACATTTTCAATATTGATTTCAATTACAACACAGAATACAAAGTGCACAGTGCTCACTTTATATTATTTTTATTACAAATATATGCACTGTAAAAATGATAAAAGGAAGTATTTTTCAATTCACCTCATACAAGTACTGTAGTGCAATCTCTTTATCGTGAAAGTGTAACTTACAAATGCAGCATTTTTTTTGTTTATGTAACTGCACTCAAAGACAAAACAGTGTAAAACTTTAGAGCCTACAAGTCTACTCAGTACTATTTCTTATTTTGCCAATCACTAAGACAAGTTTGTTTACACTGACAGGAGATACTGCCACCTGCTTCCTATTTACAATGTCACCTGAAAGTGAGAACAGGCGTTTGCATGGCTCTTTTGTAGTTGGTGTTGTAAGGTATTTACATGCCAGATATGCTAAACATTCGTATGCCCCTTCATGTTTCGGCCACCATTCCAGAAGATATGCTTCCATGCTGATGATGCTCATTAAAAAAATAATGCGTCAATTAAATTTGCGACTATACTGCTTGTGGGGGAGAATTGTATGTCTCCTGCTCTGTTTTACCCACATTCTGCATATGTTTCATGTTATAACAGTCTTGGGTGATGACCTAACACATGTTCGTTTTAAGAACACATTCACAGCAGATTTGACAAAATGCAAAGAAGGTGCCTATGTGAGATTTCTAAAAATAGCAAAAGCACTCGACCCAAGGTTTAAGAATCTGAAGTGCCATTCAATATCTGAGAAGGAGGAGGTATGGAGCATGTTTTTAGAAGTCTTAAAAGAGAAACACTCTGCTACGGAAACAACAGAACCCAAAACATAAAAAAAGAAAAGCAATCTTCTGCTGGTGGCATCTGACTCATATGATGAAAATGAACAGGCATCGGTCTGCACTGCTTTGGATCATTATAAAGCAGAACCCGTCAACAGCATGGATACATGTCCTCTGGAATGGTGGCTGAAACATGAAGTAACATGAATCTTTAGTGCATCTTGCAATGCCAGCTTAAATAGCTTAAATATCTTGCAACACCAGCTAAAACAGTGTCATGCAAACATCTGTTCTCACTTTCAGGTGACATTGTAAACAAGAAGCAGGCTGCATTATCTCTTGCAAATTGTAACCAACCTTGTTTGTCTGAGTGATTGGCTGATCAAAAAGTAGGACTGAGTGGACTTGTAGCCGCTAAAGTTTTACATTGTTTTATTTTTGAATGCAGTTTTATTTACATAATTCTACATTTGTAAGTTCAACTTTCATTGAAAAGAGATTGCACTACAGTGCTTGTATGAGGTGAATTGAAATTTTTTTCTTTTTGTTTTTTACAGTGCTAATATTTGTAATAAAAATAAATATAAAGTGAGCACTGTACACTTTGTATACTGTGTTGTAACTGAAAGTACTACATTTGAAAATGTAGTAAACATCCAAAATATTTAAAATAAATGGCATTCTATTGTTGTTTAACAGCATGATTAATTTCTTTAGTGGCTTGACAGCCCTAGTTTTAATGGTTGCAAACTAATGAGACTCAATATTTCTTTAGGAAAATAACTATAAAGTACAAATTAAAAACATGATTAAAATTGATAATTTAAATCAAGGTTTCCTGCTTATTGATTTAAATCATGATTAAAATTGGTGATTTAAAGTCCTTTGATTTAAATCATTCCACCCTGGCCCTTTGTGGCTCTAAAATCTATGAATTACTCAGAATGATGAACAAAAATACCTTTTACAGGATTCCATCTTAAGTCATAATCCTTCTAATTAGTGTCTGAAAGGAAATACTTTTTACACAATGTATAATTATCCGGTGGGACTCATAGTCACAAGATTTTCATGCTATGGGCTAGATCTTCAATTTGTGCAAATTGTCACAGCTCAGTTGGAATCATGACAATTTACACTAGCTGAAGATTGGACTTCTAAGATTTGAGATTGATAAGACACTTCAATAGGTAATTAAAACACTCATCGTTACATTAGATATATTCAGAAGAGATATAAATACTCATGATTTATGGTATAACTCAACGATTAATTACCTTGGAATAAGCAAGAATCTTTCCTACATGGGTAAGTGATTTCATAATTGACCTTCACAGGGTTTTTTGAAGTATCAGGTACTGGTCACTGTCACAGACAGGATACTAGAGTAGATGGATCGCTGCTCTGACTCATTTTGGCAATCTCTGTGTTCCTAAACAGGATATGTCGGTTCTTAAAATCAAAAGGTAATCTGTTTTAAACAGTGTACAGCAACAACAAGCAACAGTTTAGGGCAGGAAATGAAGATGAATAGTATATTGAATTGAAATTGCAGGGTGAATTTAGGAGGACAGTCATAGTTAGCTGAAGTGTAATATGGCTAGGACAAGAGTTAGATTGTATTTCTTATGAAAAATGTCATGTGATCCTTAATGACTACAAAGGATCAAGGGCTCAGTTTCACATCACATCTGATCCATCAACACAGCACTTCCTAACATCCTGCTGGGATACAGATTTTGTACATTTACATAGATAAAAACTAAAAAAGAAAAACCCAAAACCTAGGAAAGTCCATGAAAAAGAATTATGCTAACTGGATGTAGGTAAGGTACAATGAGACATAATGGGCTTAATTTAGGTTAGCTATTAGAAAAACTTTCTAACTTTAAGGATAGCTAAGCTCTGGAATAGGCTTCCAAAAGAGGTTGTGGAATCCCTGTCACTGGAGACTTTAAGAACAGATTAGACAAACACCTGTTAGGGATGTTCTAGGTTTACTTGGTCCTGCCTCAGCATGGGGGGAATGGCTGTCTCCAGTCCCTTCCGGACCTACATTTGTATGATTCTGTGAATGTTATAGTTGCACAGTTAAATTGCTAAAACTCAGGAGAATCCAGAGCTTAGGTTGCAAGTACAAACTGTCCCAGACTTGGTCTGCATGGTATACAGAGTAGTCTTGTGTAAAAGATCCAGCGTGTGTTCCTAAGGCCGCAATCCTGTCATGAGCTAAGCACAGGCAGTATGCAGATGGCAAGCAGTGAAGCTCATGGGAGGATCATGGCAGAAAAGACTGTGAGATGCTGTGGTGCGATGTGAGAAGCTGCATGTGACCATATAACTGAGGCCATTGTCATGAGTGGCAGTGGATGGTTAAGGACACCTGCTAACTTCCCACGTTTTGAGTGTCCAGTGGGCAACCCCTCGTTCTGTGAAGTGGTGGTTCTGTATGGAATCGGGCCTGGCTCTCAGAGACTCCTCAGCAAACCTTGCCCACAGAGGATAGCTGTGCCTTGCCTGGGGCTGTCCTCTCCTCCAACAAGGCCTCCCCATCATCCCTTACCAGGGAAGTCATCCCTTGCCCCCATCAAGCGTGAGGGAGCATGCCAGGGGGCAGCAGTGCTGGGCTCTTCCATGGCTCTCTCTCCTCAGGGAGACCACCCTCAGAAGGGAGTGGGGGAGAAGGCCGCACTTCCCAGCTCAGCTATTCAAAATGCAGGACCTGGTAGTAATGGAGGACTTTAACTATCCAGACATCTGTTGGGAAAGTTATACAGCAAAACAAAATTTTCCATAAGTTCTTGGAATGTATCAGGGACAACTTTTTGTTACAGAAAGTGGAGGAAGTAACTGAGTGGGCAGGGGGCGGTGGGGGAAGAGCCAGTTAAGACTTGATTCTCATCAACAGACAGGAATTGCTACTGAATCTGAAGGTGAAAGGTAATTTGGGTGACAAGTATCAGCGGGGTAGCCATGTTAGACTGTATCCATAAAAACAACAAGGAGTCCTGTGGCATCTTAAAGACTAACAGATTTATTTGGGCATAAGCTTTCGTGGTAAAAAACCACTTCTTCTGATGCATTAATTTGGGTGAAAAACTCAGAGAACTGGTAGGTAAGGTCCTATGGGAAGAAAATCTAAGGGAAAAGAGTTCAGAGAGCTGGCAGTCCTCAAGAAGGCCATATTAAAGGTGCAACTGCAATCTTATTAAATGCAAAGGTAAGATAGGGAGAATAGTAAGAGACCAATATAGTTCCATAAGGAGCTCTTTAATGACCTGAAAATCAAATAGGAACCCTACAACTAGTGGAAACGTGGCCAAATTGATAAGGAGGAGTACAAAATAACAGCACAAGTATGTAGGGATAAAATCAGAAAGGCTGAGGCACAAAATGAGTTACATCTGGCAATGGACGTAAAGGGCAATAAGAAGAGGTCCTTTAAATACATTAGGAGCAAGAGAAAGACAAAGGAAAACGTAAGTCCTCTACTTAGCAGGCAAGGAGAGCTAATAATTGATGACATGAATAAAGTTGAAGTACTTAATGCCTATTTTGCTTCAGTCTCCATTAAAAAGGTTAATGATGACCAGATACTCAACACAATTAATATTAACTGGGGGAAGGAATAAGTCAAAATAAGGAAAGAACAGGTTAAAGAATATTTAGATAAATTAGATGTATTCAAGTCAGCAGGGCTTGATGAAATTCATCCTAGGGTACTTTAGAAACTAGCTGAAGCAATCTTGGAGCCCTTAGCAATTATCTTTGAGAAAGTATGTAGGACAGGTGAGGTCCCAGAAGACTGGAGAAGGGCAAATAGTACTTGTCTTTAAAAAGGGGAACAAGGAGGACATCAGAAATAATAGACCAGTCAGCCTAACTTCAATACCTGGAAAGATATTGGAGTAAATTATTAATTGGTTTATAAGCACATGAAGGATAATAGGGTTATAAGGAATAGTCAACATGGATCTATCAAGAAGAAATCACACTGAACTAACTCGGTGTTCTTTTTTTGTTGGATCACTGGCTCAGTGGGTTGGGGGAAGCAATAGACATGATATACATAGATATTAAGGCTTTTGATACAGTTCCGAATGACATTTTCATAAGCAAACTAGGGAAATGTGGTCTAGATGAAATTACTATAAGATGGATGCTAAACTGATTGAAAGACCGTACTCAAGGAACAATTATCAATGGTTTGCTGTTAATTGGGAGGGCATATGTAGTGGGGTCCTGCAGGGTCAGACATGGATCTGGTACTAATCAATATTTTCATTAGTGACTTGGATAATAGAGTAGAGAGTTCGCTTATAAAATTTGCAGATGACACCAAGCTGGGAAGCAAGTATCAGAGCGGTAGCAGTGTTAGTCTGTATCCACAAAAATAACAAGGAATCTGGTGGCACCTTAAAGACTAACAGGTTTATTTGGGCATAAGCTTTCATGGGTAAAAAACCCACTTCATCTGAACTCCATGCATCTGAAGAAGTGTTTTTTTTACCCACAAAAGCTTATTCTCAAATAAATCTGTTCATCTTTAAGGTGCCACCGGACTCCTCATTGTTCAAGATGGGAAGGGTTACAAGCACTTTAGAGGAGCGACAATTTCAAAAAGAGTTGGACAAATTGGAGAGAGTCTAGAGCAACAAAAATGATAAAAAGTTTAGCAAATCTGACCCATGAGGTAAGGTTACAAAAACAGGGCTTGTTTAGTCTTGAGAAAAGATGACTAAGGGGGACCTAATAACAACCTTCCATTATGTTAAGGACTGTTGTAAAGAGGACTGGGCTCAATTGTTCTCCACATCCACTGAAGGTAAGACAAGAAGTAATAGGTTAATCTGCAGCAAGGGAGATTTAGGTTAGATATTAGGGAAAAGTCTCTAACTGTAATGATAGTTACAAGCACTGGACCAGGCTTCCAAGGGAGGTTGTGGAGCCCCCACCACTGGAGGTTTTGAAGCAGAGGTTGGACACACAGTGGTGCTGGAACTGGGGGTGCTGTCGTACCCCTTAGCTTGAAGTAGTAATAACAAACACCAGATAGATGGTTTCCATTATTAGCAACCCCTCTACACTATAAAAATTGTTCCTGAACCCTGTAGGCAAACCCCATCAGGGATGGACTGGGGTTGGGGGTCCTGTCTCAGCACAGGGGCTGGACTAGCTGACCTCTCCAGGCCCCTTCCAGCAATGGTTACCTCCTGGCCAGCATTTGAGTGGTCTGGCCAGTTTTTGAAACTATTATAAAGAACAAAATTGTTACATACATAGATTAACATAATTTGTTGGGGAATAGTCAACATGGTTTTTGTAAGAGAAATCACACCTCACGAAATCTATTAGAATTCTTTGAGGGGGTCAACAAGCATGTGGACAAGGGGATCCATGGATATAGTGCATTTATATTTTCAGAAAGCCTTTGACAAGGTCCGTCACAAAAAGGCTCTTAAGCAAAGTAAGTAGTCATGGGATAGAGAGGGAAGGGCCTCTCATGGATTGGTAACTGGTTAAAGATAGGAAAACAAGGGTAGGAATAAATCATCAATTTTCAGAATGGAGAGAGGAAATAGTGGTGCCCCATGTGTCCTGGGTCCAGTCCTATTCAACGTATTCATAAATGATCTGGAAAACAGGGTAAAGGTGGCAAATTTCAGATGATACAAAACTACTCAAGATAGTTAAGTCCCAGGCATACTGTGAAGAGTACAAAAGAATTTCTCAAAACTGAGTGACTGGGCACAAAATGGCAGCTGAAATTCAAAATGCAAAGTAATGCACATTGAAACATAATCCCAACTATACATATAAAATGATGGGGTCTAAATTAGCTGTTACCACCAAGAAAGAGATCTTGGAGTCATTGGTGGATAGTTCTCTGAAAACATCCACTCATTTGTGAGCGGCAGTCAAAAGTGAACAGAATGTTGGGCATCATTAAGAGAGGGTAGATAATAAGACAGAAAATAGCCTATTGCCTTCTGTATAAATCCATGGTACACCCACATCTTGAATAGTGCGTGCAGATGTAGTAGCCCATCTCAAAAAAGATGTATTGGAATTGAAAATGTTCAGAAAAGGGCAACAAAAATGATAGAGGTATGGAACAGCTGCCATAGGGAGAGATGAATAAAACTGGGACTTTTCAGCTTGGAAAAAGATGAATAAGGGGAGATATGTAGAGTTCTATAAAATCATGACTGGTGTGGAGAAAGTAACAAGGAAGTGTTATTTACTCTCTCATAACACAAGAACTAGGGCCACCAACATGACATTAATAGGCAGCAGGTTTAAAATAAACAAAAGGATGTATTTTTACACACAACACACAGTCAACCTGTGGAACTCCTTGCCAGAGGATGATGTGAATGCCAAGACTATAACAGCGTTCAAAAAAGAACTAGATAAGTTCATGGAGGATAGCTCAATCAATGGCTATTAGCCAGGATGGGCAGGGATGGTGTCCCTAGCCTCTGTTTGCCAGAAGCTGGGAATGGGTGACAGGAAATGAATCACTTGAGGATTACCTGCTCTGTTCATTCCCTCTGGGACACCTGGCATTGGCCACTGTTGGAAGAGAGGTTCGTGGGCTAGATGGACCTTTGGTCTGAACCAGTATGGGCATTCTTATGTTCTTTTTAATGGATTTGCCAGTTGCCAGAAAAATAATTTAATCTGCCATTTTTTTAATGTAAGTCTAAAAGCTTTTCATTATTATCACAATACAGTGGATATTGAATGTTAAAAGTTGTGGCATCCAGCTAAAGATGCTAAGATGTTGCTGCTAAAAATAATAGCTGGAAACAGTAAATACAAATTCATGAAACAGACCCAATAGATTGTCTTTAGGTATGATGTGCCAAAGTGTTCACATTCAGGCACGTAGTGAATATAGCCAATCAATGCAGTTTGAGGAAAAATAATCTCGAGAAACATGGCCAAGGTCAGAAAACCATGTTACTGAGCTGACATCTGTGTTATTGCGCTAGATACCACAAGCGGCTGTCGAAGGGGGGTGCGGGTTGTGGCGACAGCTTGTGGTTGCCCTAGGCTTGTCTGGGGTGGAGTGTGGCTCCGTGTTTTGCAGTTCAAAGTTGATAATCACTGCACCCCAATGGCTATGATTTTACGGGAAGTGTGTGTGTGCGCGTGCGCGCGTCTATCCCTGGTCACGTGCCAGGGGCGCCTCAGCCGCTTCCTGGCACGTGACCCTCCTTTTCCTTCCCTTGTAGCTTCAGGGCCAGGGGCGCTCCGTCCCCCCGCGCGGAAGTGACGTGCGGCTGCTCAGTTGCTGCGCAGCTCTCCGGAGAGGGACGGGAAGGCGCTGCCGGGACACACAGCAGCAGGAGGCGCAGGCCCCAGCCGCCGCTCTAGCTCCTGCCCCCTCCGACTGCGAGGCTCCGCCCCTTCCCCCGGCCGCAGCAGACACCGAGCGACAGAGCTAGAGCCGGGGCCGCCACCACGAAGCGCCGCAGCCTGGTGAGTGCAGGAGTGCGGATGGCGCCGGCTTCCGGACCCCTCCCGCCCCCGGTGCAGAATGGGGCCGGAGCCGCGGCCTGCCGCTGGGCTGGGAGGCGCGAGGCGCGCAGCCTGGGGGGCCCCGGCGGGGCCGATGTCCAGGAAGGGAGGGGGTAGGCTCCGGCTCGGGTTTGTTTACCTCCGCGCGCCCGGGTGCGCGCCTCCCCCCCCGCCGCCGGGCTGTGGCCGGCCCCTGCGCTGCCCTCCCTCCTGCTGGCGGGGCGCGGGACTCCGGCCCGCGTGCGGCGGTGGCCTCCTCCAGCGCCCACTGCCGAGCTCTGGAGGCCGGGCGCGCTGCCTTAGGCGGGCAGGCCCCGGGCCGTGGTGGCTGCGCCCCGTGGCGCCGTCCCCGCACGGCTCTGGCGCTTCCCCGGCTCCCCGGCCCGGAACGTAGCTGGCACTACGAACCGCTGCCCCGAGCATCCAGCGCCGATGGGACCCCTGGGTGCCTGCCGGCCCCAGCCATCTCCCCTGCGGGCGCTAGCAAAGGGGCAGGCCGCTTGCAGCAGCCATCGCAGGCAGCAAGCACGATCCAGAGGCAAAGGAGGCTCCTGGGCACTTTCTGTAACAGGTGTCAAAAATGGCTTGGCCTTGAGGACGCTAGCGGCCAAGTGATGGGCAAGGCATCCAGTGATTGTCAGCCATATTCCTTTCTTTGGCCAAGACTACTTTTAATTTTGCCTCTCATTTTTCTCCCCCCCCCCCCCCCCGAGAAAGTTACTGCCCTAGAATAAAGTCAGAGAAGAGGTTAAGTTTTAAACTGTCCTGCAACTTATTGTTAGTTCTATACTGATGTAGGCTAAATGACAGTCTTGCCAGGATCTTTATGAAAATATTTGCATGCTACTAGGTGGTCAGAATCAGCAAAATTATGTAAATAATAATTAATATTTCCAGTGCATGCTGAAGAATCTGCTTGCAGTCGCTGAGTGTGCAGCTTATCAAGACGGTACTATGTTCGATAGACTTTACTATTTTGTTTGTGAATAATTTTATTTTTAAAAAAAAAGGTGTGATCAAGCCTACAACCCTAGAAAGATTTCCGTGATTTAAAAAATTGAATATGAATTGTACTTTAATTGGAATTCCCCTGCAGTGTTTGAAACACACAGCACAACTTTCTGCTGAAATTTTTATTATTATTCCATCTGAGAAATTTTGTCCCTTTAGTAACGTGCTGTTGCTTCAGAGATCAGTAGTAGAACTGCACTTTAATATGTATTATTTTACAATCAATTTAAGATCCTTATACTAGCATATGTTATCTACTTTGACTGGATTTTGTCTGAATTAATATAATTTCATAGTGAGACTTCTAATTGGAAATGTCATAACATACAGCTTCCCAACTTTTGCATTTTGTGGCATTAATTATGTATTTTAACTTCCAGGTTGAAAGACAGGAAGAATTAGAAATGCGTTTTTAGGTTCCATCTTTGTGGGGAACTCATGTCAGTTGCCTCTCATTTCTAAAAGGTGTGCAGAATAAATTGAAAACTAACTTTAGGAAAGAATCCTTGTAGACTAATAACTTACCAGAAAGAAGAAATGTTTTTTTTTTCATAGGCTCTAGGACTGGAAGGGAGCTCGAGAGGTCATTGAGTCCAGTCCCCTGCCTTCATGCCAGGACCAAATACTGTCTAGACCATCTCTGATAGACATTTATCTAACCTACTCTTAAATATCTCCAGAGATGGAGATTCCACAACCTCCCTAGGCAATTTATTCCAGTGTTTAAACTACCATGACAGTGGGACTTTTCCTAATGTCACCTAAATCTCCCTTGCTGCAGTTTAAGCCATTGCTTCTTGTTCTAATATCATTGGAGGCTAAGGTGAACAAGTTTTTCCCTCCTCCTGATGACACCTTTTAATACTCTGAAAACTGCTATAATGTCCCCTCTCAGTCTTCGTTTTCTAAACTAAATAAACTCAGTTCTTCAGCCTTCCTTCATAGGTCATGTTCTCTAGACCTTTAATCATTCTTGTTGTCTCTCTGGACACTCCACAATGTTTCCACAATCCTTCGTGGTTTAGATAATGTTGTGCCAGAACTGGACCACAATAACTCACTTGAGGCCAAATGCAACAGGCAGAGTCAAGCAGAAGAACGACTTTCTTTGTCTATAGGTTACTACAAACACATACCTGTTTAGATGCATCCCAGAATCATAGTTTGGTCTTGTTTGTTGCACAGTTGTACACTGTTGTATCAGTATAGACGTGTGGTCCACATATCGACCTCTAGATCTTCTTTTCGTGCCCATATCTACGTTCTAGACGTTCTGCCTCACACACATTACTGTTATAGTGTGAACTTGATTGTTCACACTTCCTAAGTGGTAGCACCTTTGCAATTGTCACTTTATTGAACTTCATCCGGTTTTACCCTCAGACCATTTCTTCCAATTTGTCCAGATCATTTGAATTTTGACCCTGTCCTCCAAAGCAGTTTCGCAATCCTTTGCCCCCAAAGTTTGACTGATATCCACAAAACATATATAATTACGACTATGATTTCATTAAACACTAAGTTGTTGATGAAGAGATAATTGAAAGAGGTGGTCCAAACAAAGCCACCTGCACAGAACCCACATTGTTTATTATACTTGTCCAGCCCCAGATTGGGAGCCATTACTAAGCTACTCTCTGAGTTGGTTTTCAGCCAGTTATGCACCCACCTATATGTAAGCCCATCTAATTGTATTTGCCTACTTTATCAGATAAGGATGTCATGCGAGACCGTATCAAATCTTACTAAACGTCTAGGTATACCACACCACCGCTTCTCCTATCCACAAGCTCGTTATCCTATCAGAGAAAGCTATCAGATTGGTTTGACACAATTTGTTCTTTACAAATCCATACTGTGTATCCCTATCATTACCACCTTCCAAGTGTTTGCAGATGATCCATTAAACTTGCTCTCATTATTCCTGGCACAGAAGTTAAACTAACTGTTGTACTGTTTTCCTGGTAGTTTTATTTCCCTTTTTAGGAGATGGGACACCTGTATAATACCTTTTCAGTTCTTCTGATATCTTCCATCCATGACTATCTCCACAGACTCATAATGCCTAGAGGCAGGCTCAGACTATACGACTCCTATAAAAACTCACTTGAGTATTCGAGATGCCATTTCCTCGACTCGGTGAAGTGCGCAACTAAATTCGCTAAGTAGATTTTAACGTGCCTTTTTTTTATTTCTATCTTCTAAACTTACCCCCTTCCCATAAGCATTCACTATGTTAAGACATTCCTTCAGACTTCTCAGTGAAGACAGAAACAAAGAAGTCATAAGATCTCTGCCATTTCCAGTTTCCTGTTACTGTTCTCCTCCTCACTGAGCAGTGGACTACCTGTCTTGGTCTCTCTTGCTTCTAATGTATTGATGAAATCTTCTTGTTTCCTTTATTCCCATAGCTAGTTTGAGCTCATTTGTGCCTTTACCTTCTAATCTTGCCCCTGCATTCCTGTATTGTTTGCCTATATTCATCCTTTGTATCTGACTAGTTTCCATTTTTATATGACTCCTTTTTATTTGTAGGTCATGCAAGATCTCAGGTTAAGCCAGGTGATCTTTGCCACATTTTCTATCTTTCCTACCCATCGGAATAGCTGCTTTTGTGCCCTAATAGTATCCTTAGAAAACTGCCAACTCTCCTCATGTTTTTCCTCTCAGTCTTGATTCCCATGGACCTTACCTATCAGCTCTCTGAGCTTACCAAATCCGCTTCCTGAAATCCTTGTCTGTTTTTGCTGTACTCCCTTCTACCCTTCCTTAGAATGCAAACTCTATGATTTCATGATCATTTCACCCAAGCTTCCTTCTACTTTCAATTCTCAACGAGTTCCTCCCTATTTGTTAAATCAAGTCTAGACAGCTTCCCCCCAGTAGCTCTTTCAACCTTCTGAATAAAAAGTTGTCTGCAATGCAGTCAGGAACTTATGGTAGTCTGTGCCCGCGTGTTATTTTCCCACATATATCTGGATAGTTGAAGTCCCCCATCACCACCAAATCTTGGCTTTGGATGATTTTGTAGTTTTTTAAAAAAAGCTCATCCACCTCTTCCACCTGGTTAGGTGCCTGTGTAGACTTCATGCACAACATCACCCTGTTTTTTACCCCTTTATCCTAACCAGAGACTCTCAACACTTCCGTCTCCTATGTCCATCTCCACCTCAGTCCAAGTGTGTCATTTTAATATATAAGGCAACCTCCTCCTTTTTCCCCTGTCTATCCTTCTGAGCAAACTGTACCATCCATACCAACATTCCAATCGTGTATTATCCCACCAATTCAGTGAAGCCAACAATGTCATAGTTTAATTTATTTATTAGCACTTCCAGTTCTCCTGCTTATTACCATACTTCTCGCATTTGTATGTAGGCATCTAAGACTGGTTTGATCTTGCCTCCCAGTTTTGCCTGACCCCCTTTCTCTCTGCCATTATAGCCTACACTCCTCTTGTTTCTGAGCCCATCTCCCAGGTCTTCCTGTTCCCCACTTACCTGTGGGCTTTGCTCACCTGTCCCCGTCGAACCTAGTTTAAAGCCCTCCTCACTAGGTTAGCCAGTCTGTGTGCAAACAGGGTCTTTCCCCTCCTCGAAAGGGGAGTCTTAAGTTGTCTTATGTACGCATATATATTGAAGTGGTTTCGTTCTTCAAGTGTTCATTTTTTCCCTTCCACCTGAAAATCTGTTAAGTGCTCAAAATCAGCAGAGAGGGTAGTGGTTGTTTTGTTTTTGTAGGACTCTGATTATCAAGGAACTGGAGGGTCAGTTACCTGATTGTACTTTCTCACAAATTATATAACATATCTCCTCAAGTATCAGAGGGGTAGCTGTGTTAGTCTGGATCTGTTTTCTGCTGGATCTGGCTCTGCTGCTTTTACATATCTCCTCAATTATCTCATGAGGCACAAAAAAAAAGTCCTGTTAAACTCTGATTCTGTGTGTGATTGGGGTATCACTGGGCTAGTCTGAGAGGACTTTGCTTCAGATGTAACTAATGGAAATTCTACATGAAGTACTAAGTGAGTAGGGTAACATTTTTCTTATATAGGGAGATCCATTGCCATTCTTCTCAAAGAGGAAAAGTATCCTCCAGCTGTTTTGCATTATGTATTTGTACCTCTGGAAAGGTATAATAATGTAAATAAATTACAAATGATGCTTGTTAACCTTCAGGTTCTTGGCATTGCCTATCAGTTTGTACCACAACTTGCCTTAATAACTGATGGGGTAAATCTGCACATTCAAATTGCTTCCTGTAATTTTAAAATTTACTGTAATGTATAATCATAATGTTTTGTGTTCTCAGATACGAGTGCAAATAGAGACTTTAGATATTAGTTTGTGTTTCAGCTTTGCAATTCAGCCTTTAAAAAATTTAGAACCACTATTAAAACTTACAAATGAGAAGACTGATTTAACATTTGAAAAGGAATTCCTTTACGGATTTGCAAAATCCTGAGTTCAGAGCTCACTTTTCTTCCTGCCTGACTTGTGGCTAAGGCATGAGACTGGAAGTCACATGTGGGTGCTATTCTCACCTGTGTCACAGATTTCCTTTGCAATTTTAGGAAGTCGCATAATCCCTCTCCCTCCATTTTTTTTGTTTTTTTAATACTTCTCATGGGGAAGCTGAGGCTTAATATTTTTGAAGTGTTTTGAGGTCCTTGGATGGGACTATATAAATGCAAAGTATCCCTAAACATCTAAAACAGTACAGGGAGTGCTCTCCTAGGCCTTGCCTATGTTGGAAATTTCCACCAGTGCAAAAACCCTAGTAGTGATAAAGTAAATCATGACTGCAGCATGCGCAGGGGTTTGCACAATTGTATGGACCTCAGTGACTGAAGTCTTGGCAAAACACCATGTAGTTAAGGTTTTAGCCAATGTCAGCTGTTTCAGGGCAAAAGAAACCTGAATTCTGGTCTTTGCTTGTAGATAATGAAGGAACTGATTTATAAAATTAAAAGGTCTCTAAACGTATTTGCTGATTTTGGAAGTTCATTGAATTATTTAAAGCTTTACATTTCCAGGTAAGCTTCATAGAAGTGAAATCAGTGAGCAAAATCTGAAAACACCTCATGTAAAGTTGGGCAAGGGAAGACGTTTGACTGTAGTCAGAAATATATTGACAGACCAACAGACACAAATCTCAAGTGGAAACTTAGAATTTGCAAGGTGGATTCTAAAAGTGATCCAGAATAGCTAAAGGTTAAATATTTTGAATGTTTCCTTGAACTCTACAGGACGGGTGCTGAATGAAAATATGGTAGATTATAGTAAGTTTGTGCCTTTGGGAAGCAGCCTGTTTAGGTGAGATTCTTCCCAACTCCTGTGATGTGAAGCATCCAATGAAATGAGTACAAAGCAATGTTTAGCAGGTTGTTATAGTTTTTGTTCTGCAATTGAGGTGTAGTAGGATTTTTGAATACTAAACTGTGTTTAAATATAATAAACCTGCTATCCTTTTTAGAAGCCTTACAGTTTTGTTTTTTCATGCATCTTTGTGTAGAAATAATTTTAGAAATATATTCTTAACTCCTATGATCCATCCTAGAAACACCTCCTCAGCTCTAACTGTTGTAGAGGTATTTTCCAGCACCTAAATCAGATTAACCAAAACAGTTTCAGCTATAGCAGCCTGTCTGCGTGTGCTCAGCTTCCTGGAATGCTGTGGGGGGGTGGGGAGAGGAATGAAGTTTTCTGCATGTTGGTCTCTGCCCAAAGGTGAGATTTGGCAAACTTGAGCAAAAAAAAAAAAAAGGGGGGAGGGGGGGGGAGAATACATTTTTTCCCTATTAAACATTTCCAAGCATACTTCAGAATAAGCTATAGATAAAATGGCTGACTATAGACTGAAAATGACAAGCAGTACAGAAAAGGCTGGGGGTTTGCAGCCCCCAGGAGGAGACTGCGTGATTTCTAGCACACAAATAAGTTGGGTCCTTGACTGAAGATGTGGAAAGGATTATTTTTCACTGAGTTGAGTTGTGTCTAAGGCTTGGTCCATGCTTGGAAAATTTGTAAGCATTTTTCTGTGCTGGTATAGCTTCATTCAGTGGTGGAAGCTGCTGGTTAAACACCACAATTGTGTACACACCTGCCGTGTTCAACTGCAGCTTCCTTTGTTGTTAGCACAAATGGGCCTACATTGGTTCAGATTCATGTGTACAAACTTTCCAAGTATGGATGCCTCTGAAATGGAAGAAGTTGACATAGTATTAATAACAGCCTCCTTAACAGTATTAATAACAGCCTCCTTAATAATATTAAGGAGGCTGTGTGATGCAGTTTAAGGCTGTGGTTCCTTACCTTACTTGTCTGGAGTCCCCTTTGTGCTGGCTCCTTACTCTGCATCTCAGTTGATGTGATGCCCTGCTGGAGCTGCTGTCTCACCTGTCTTTGTCCAGTTTCTCTAGAATTCTCTTCTGGATTTGTTTTTCAGCTTTTCCCCAGTTGCATGTTCTTCAGCTCTATTGCTTATTTATGACCATGCAGGTTTTATTTGGTTTTTTTTGCTATTCCCATTGAATACTCTTACTGCTTCTTCACTTCCCCAGAAGTCTCCCATGGAACTTAGTAACTGGGAGGCAACAGTTCTATAGAGATTGGGGAGAGCCTCACTTTGAAAGAGGAGGTCACAGGGCTGAGGACACCAGAGAGAGGGAGAGATTTGTGATAGCCCTGCAGGTGTGAGTAAAGAGGAATGGCCATCTCCCAGGGCATTCACTCCACGATTTGGAAATACCAGGACTAAAGGAAAGCTGGGATCTCATAGCCTTTTTTTTAAGGCCAAAAAAGGCAGAATGCCTTAAAACATTGAAAGGGGGACAAAGATGGAAATAGGAGGGCAACATACAACATGAAAGATTTACTGATGTGTAAGTGGATGAAAGTTAATTGTTTCAGAAAAGAGCGAAAAAGACAAAGTAAAATGGCACAAGCTAGTGAAATATTAATCCTTAAACCTTACTGTGACTGTAAGGAAAATATCCCACAGCTTTGTACATGGAGGAGTGGGTGAGTCAGGAAGTGTTGTAGAATGTTGTTGCTAATGGGAATTAGGTCAAATTGCTCCTTTATAGTTTGGCAGGTAATAAATGTGGCTACAGGTAATGTTCCTTAATATTAGTCAATGTAAATTGTGGGTTACGGTCATTTAACTTGGTGATATTTAGATTTTTCTGTGCTGGAGGTTTGCCTGTTTGTTTTTTTTTTTTTTTTTAAGGTAATGTTTGTATTGCTATTAGATAAAATTGTTGAGTTCACGTAGTGCCATTTTCTGTGGTATTTTGGATTTTCTATTAAACTTGATACAGTAGACAGTTTTGCGTAAAGCATAGTAAATTTCTGTTTGAACAAGTTCAAGGAGCTTCTTTGCTTATGGTGCTCTGTTCTAGAAACAATTTTGACGAACTATGGTCTTTACTCATTTTAAATCTGGCTGACCCTTTTTGCTATTTATACTGTTTGATTGCTTGCACTCATTCATGTTAGCTAGTGAAGCTACACTGGCCAGTTAAATTTAACTTCCTTACAGTAGTAAAACAGTACGTCTTCAATGTTGCAGGTAATGTTTTAGTTACTGAAGCCCTTTATTTAGCTTCATAAACTTTCTATACTCAAAAGTTTTGTGACAGTTTTGGGCCTAAACTAGTAGGTCCCTTCATATAACATCTACAGGTCAAGCAATAGAGGGAGAGAGGGACTCAAGGTTAATGGAATGGTTCGTTCTGGTAGAATGCCTCTTTTGCTACCAGATATTTTAAGTGAAGGATTGGCACTAATGGACAGAAAAGAGGAGACATACCTGCAAACGTATTTAAAACAGAAGACTGGGATAATGTGCCATACTTGGAGAAACTCAATTTTTAAAAAATTAAAAGCAGTACAATTAACTCAACACATAATCTTGTTTCTAAAAATCTCTAAAGAAAATTTGATTTTTAGAATGTGCCAAACTGACAGTTTGAGACTGAAATCCCTTATAAATAGGAAAATTAGTGAAGCTTCCTTGCAGTCTTGCTAATACCTCAACCTTGACTTACAGTATCAGCTCTAGAAGTGGGAACATGGTTTAGCTTCTGTACCTGTTAAGCTTTTTGCCTTTCTGCTAATTATGGCTACTTTTGACATTTGGGCACTTATAGTACTGATGTAGACTAAACTTGAACATATGAATTGTGATGCTGTTTTCATACTAATTCTGAGTCATTTAGTTTAGAACCTTTTTTTCCAGCTATTTTGTTTTCCTTAGGCTATTGATGCTTCAGGAATTTAAATTTGAGAGATTAGAATCCCATGCCAAAGAGATTCATTTATTTTATAGCCCTTATTCCATGCTGCCAAGAGAAGCAGTAGCAGAATATGTTTGGATATCACAGATGTAATCTTACACTAAAGGAAGAGAGAGAAACAGGAGGAAAAAAGTCAAGATTCAGATGGAGGTGCACATAAATGGAGAAGGCAAGGCTAGGGGGAAGCTGAAGCAGTGTTTTGATGGTAGTGAATGCTAGTTTGAGACAGTTAAGTGGTTTTCTATTCGCTTGGAGAGCAGGGGATATGAGTACAATTTGAAAATAATACACTCGACTAGTGAGGAAATACTTTGCCCATTAGTAACCACTCCTTTAGTGGACTCAGGGAAAAAAACATTCTTAGAAACTTTTATACAGGAGCAGCACAAGTGTATTTCTCTAGCTGCACTTTAAAATGTGTATGGCTGGGATGGGTGGCAGAATTGTGCATTTTCCTTCCCACCAATTGTATTTAAACTCCTACAAGGATTCTAATGATGCCATATGCCTGCCTAAGTAGATCTGATTATGTTCTTGTTTCCTTTTCAGTTACTGAAATCATGAATCCTGTTTATAGCCCTGGATCTTCTGGGGTTCCCTATGCAAATGCCAAAGGAATTGGTTATCCAGGTAAACAATTGAATTTCTATCTTAAGCTTTCTTTCAAAGGGATGCCTGTGGGTTGTTCATTATAACCCTGTCAGTGTAGACACTCAGGTGACTGACTTGAGAATGTTTCTATACCTTCTGATAACTTTCACTCACCAAGTTTATAATTTAAGAATAGATCACCTTGATTGATCAGTCCTTCAGCCCTCACGTAGATTGCGCCAATCACATCTAGACTAGATGGGACATTTAAGTGCCTTGATTGTGTGTTGTATTTTGTGTTCCTTAAACTAGTCTGGAAAAAAGTCACCTTAAGGGCTGTAACTAAATTTAAAATTAATGGCCTCTGAAGGGAAACAATTGGGTCTACTATTTCCCCGTTGTTGGCTGAAAATTTCCTTTTATATCCTGCAATTTTTGTTTATTAGGCATTGGCAGTCGTGTGCCACAAATACAATACAAAAATGGAGACAGAGTGCCAGTGCCAGAAATTTTTAAACAGTATTTTTAGTGATGCCAAAATTATAGGGTTCTGTTTATTTCCCTTATTTTTTTTCACCCCTGTTCTGAGGTTTTCTTTCTGTTTCTCATCCCCAAGCCTTCCTCCTTTCTCACAACTCAATGCTTAGTTTGAGTAGGTGTGGCTTCTGAAGCCTCCAGGAGTTCAGAAGTAACATAAGACCATTAGGCCTGGTCTACGCTATGAGTTTATCTTGAATTTAGCAGCGTTAAATCGAATTAACCCTGCAGTCCTCCACACAACGAAGCCCTTTACTTTGATATAACGGGCTCTTAAAATTGATTTCTGTATTCCTCCCCGACGAGGGGAGTAGCACTGAAATCGACATTGCCATTTTGAATTAGGGTTAGTGTGGCCGCAATTTGACGATATTGGCCTCCGGGAGCCATCCGACAGTGCACCATTTTGACCGCTCTGGACAGCAATCTGAATTCAGATGCACTGGCCAGGTAGACAGGAAAAGCCCCGCAAACTTTTGAATTTCATTTCTTGTTTGCTCAGCATGGAGCGCTGATCAGTACAGGTGACCATGCACCTAGAATCAAAAAAGAGCTCCAGCATGGACCGTACAGGAGATACTGAATCTGATCTCTCTATGGGGAAATGAATCTGTTCTATCAAAACTCTGTTCCAAAAGACAAAATGCCAAAACATATGAAAAAATCTCCAAGGTCATGGTGGACAGAGGCCACAACAGGGACTCAGCACAGTGCTGCATGAAACTTAAGGAGCTGAGGCAAGCGTACCAGAAAGCCAAAGAATCAAATGGATGCTCATGGAGGGAGGGGCGACTGATGACTGTAGCTATCCCACAGTTCCTGCACTCGCTGATAACCATTTGAATTCTGAGCTGAGCTCCCAAAGCCTGAAGGGTCAAAAACATTGTCGCGGGTGGTTCAGGGTATATGTCGTCAGCCCCCCCACCCCCATGAAAATAAAGGGGAAAAAAATCGTTTCTTGCCTTTTTTCAATGTCACCGTATGGCTACTGGATGCTGCTGGCAGACGTGGTGCTGCAGTGCTACACAGCAGCATCCCCTTGCCTTGCAGACGGTACATTAGGACTGGTATCCATCGTTATCATCCCGTGGGTGTTCCTGGCTGGCTTCAGTGAGGTCGGTCGGGGGTGCCTGGGCAAGAATGGGAATGACTCCAGGTCATTCTCTTCAAGTTTTGTCTAATGGAGATTCAGTCCTGCCTGGAATATCATGCCAGCTGGAGGCTTCTGTCTCAGGCTGCTCTCACAGTCAGCAGCACTGCATGGTCGCGCTTACCCCTTGCTACCAGGGCTCACAGTCAGATACTTAGACCTCTACATTTTGCTGCAAATAAAAAAATTAAGCTGCCATTTAGAACTGTCCCCCAACATACATATCCTGGGACATTTTATATTTTACCAGTGTAAACCAAAGGCCCACACACAAATGGAGATTCAGTCCTGCCTGTGCTTCTATCCTAGTACTTGTCACAGATTTCCATTTTCAGCTATAGGCTGAGCAAGTGCAGAATGGTGGTTCACTCTACTTTGCTGTAAGTCAACCGCCCTCCCTTCCCCCCTTTGATCTCTACTTGCAGAGGTAATAAAGTCAGTGTTGTTTCTTATTCATGCATTCTTTTATTACTTCATCACACAAATGGGGGGATAACTGCCACGGTAGCCCGGGGGTGGGGTGGGGGAGGAGGGAAGCAACGAGTGGGGTTCTTGCAGAAGCACCCCCTAGAATGGCATGCAGCTCATCATTTCTGCAGGGTGTCTGGGGCTCTGACCCGGAGCGTCCGTTTGCCCCTCTGGTTCTTTAGTCGGCTTGCCTGATACTCTAGTCAGGACTGACTCTCCATTAGACAAAACTTAAAGAAGAGAATGACCTAGGGAGTCATTCCCATTTTTGTCCGTGCACCCCGACGCACCTCACCAAGGCTGGCCAGGAGCACACATGACAGCAGCAGACGGTACAGTATGACTGGTAACTGTCTTTGTTAACTTGCAAAGCAGCAGATGTTACAATAGAACTGATAACCGTCTTTGCTAACTTGCAAAAGCAAGGGGATGCTGCTATGTAGCACTGCAGTACCGCATCTGTCAGCAGGATCCAGTAGACAGATGGTGACAGTGAAAAAAGGCTGAACGGGCTCCAGGATTGCTGTGCTATGGTGTCTGCCTAGGCAATCCAGGGAAAAGGGCGCGAAATGATTGTCTGTCGTTGCTTTCACGGAGGGAGGACTGATGGACGACATTTACCTATAACCACCCGTGACAAATTTTTGGTCCCATTAGGCATTGGGATCTCAACCCAGAATTCCAATGGGCGGGGGAGACTGCGGGAACTATGGGATAGCTACCCACAGTGCAACACTCTGGAAGTCGACGCTAGCCTCGGTACATGGACGCACACCGCCAAATTAATGTACTTAGTGTGGCCGCGTGCACTTGACTTTATACAATCTGTTTCCAAAAATCGATTTCTGTAAAATCAGAATAATCCCATAGTGTAGACACACCCTTAGTTAAGCCTATCCAGAGTTCAGTGAGTGTGTGTGAAGCGAAGAAATATATAAACGTTTTTTCTGCCATGAAGTATTTCAAGTGATTATTCTATTAAATAACTATAGATATGAGAAGTATAGACCTTTTAGGGCAAGAATTGCTCTGTACATGATTTTTTTTGTTGCTTTGTCCATTCTGCTTTTAAATGTTCGAAGTGATAGGATTTATAACTTCCATTGAAAACTGTTCTCCAATTTAACAAGTCGGGAACTTGTTTTAGTTTCATTCTGTTTGTTCATATGCTGTTCAGTCATACTAAATTCATTATTTGTGTACACATCCTTCAAATATTTATAGGTATTTGTATCTCTGCTTAGCCAAATTACGCATAGAAATAATTAATCTTCTCATAATTAAATTTTTCCAATACCCTAATTTTGTTGCTCTTCTCTGAATCTCTTTCAGTTTATGTATCTTTCTTGCACTGAGGTGCTGTTGTAATAATTGGGCCTACAGATTTACTGTAATCGGAAGCTCAATTGTAAAAAGTATGTACATTTGTAAAATGTCACAATGACCTATAAAAAGCAAATGTTAATGAAATAAATACAATAGAGAAACTTAATTAGTCTGAACAAGAAAAGTCTCCTGATGATCACTCAAGGACTCTTAATATCACTTTTGGAAAACAAAATGTGGAACTGAAAATTAATAAACCAAAATTAGTGTGTCAAATATTAGATTTAATTAGTGGACAATACAACAAATGGGAGGGCTGTTCCACCCATCTTTCCCTGTTTGGGTCCTTAAAAAAAGATTTGGGGTGGGGGGGAGGAAATAAGGAAGCACAGACTGAGCCTTCTTGAGTTTCACCATCATGGCTGCCACCCATACTGTCTCCTGGGGCCCTGGGCCTTCCTCCTAATGAAGAGGGGTGTCCTGACCAGATCAAGCTAGAGAGGGATCCAGGTGACACCACCATCCCTACCAGTTACAGCTGAATTCCAAATACCACCAGAGATTAATCCGGATCAGACTTTAACAACAACTCCAACCCATCTCCACTAACTTCTCTTTTAGTCAAAAGGACACTGATTACCCTCTAAGACTGTCAAGCAAGGGTTTTTCCTTTTAAAACTCTCCAGCTAAAGGGAGGGGAACAAAAAAGTCATTAAAATAATGAAGACCTTATTTAATACTTTATAGTTCAAATGCTTTACCTGTTTTTCCCCTTTTTTGTTAGAGATACAAAAAAAAAAAAAAAAAAAACTAAGGATTTTTAGTGGTGTTTGCCATGGGACAAAGCAGATTAAAGTCTTTGTATACCAATCCCCGAACCTTGGTTAATACTTTAATGTTGGACGGTGACTGGGTTATGTTAACATCTTTTGGCCCTGTACTACATCTGAATTAATACAATACTGCTCTGAACTGAAAGTAACATTCCAGATGTGATGTATCGACTGCATCTATTGCCTATTCTTCTGTTAAATATTATGTAGACTATGACCAGGAAATAAAATTATGGTTTTTACAACGCCAGGAAAAACTAGTTAGTCCTAGTTTAAGGCGTTTTCTGTTTTAAAATCTTTCATGAATGCACACCACATTACACTTCGTCTCAGTTACTTGTTCAAATTGTGGTTATGTAAGGCAGTGGATTTGTAGATTAATTCAGGCTTGTACAACTCAAAACTTCAGTGGGTGCAATATTAATATATGTAATTTATAATACTGACCTTCAGAATGTCTGTATACATTTTGGTTTGGTATATTCTCAAAGAAGATATATATGTCATGATTCATTTCAGTGTAATATTGTATAAATAAAAGTCAAATGATAACATAAAAATGACAATGCGAAGTTGTAGGCTTGAAGCATTAAAGCAATCAGAAGCATGCAGAGTTGCAGATTACCTGTCCAGGTCCATTTGTCCATACAACATTCTGTAGCAGATGATCAATTTTGGTGTAGTGGATAGACCAAGCCTAATTCTCAGTTCTGAATGAATGTATCTAGAGTTTGAGAAGACTTGTTCTATACTTGCTGAACCCGCTGGATACTGATGCAGTTTTTCCCAGTTTTTTTTTTTTTTTTTGAACCAGGTTTAAGCTAGTATTTACCAGCACACTATCCTAAACTAGTTTTTCCATGGGAAATTGCCAGCCGTCACTATAAAAAAGTTCATGTAGCTAGTAAGACTTAAGGTTATTGAAATAACTTAAAATAATAGTTCAACAGTTGCTGTACAGAATATTGCAGAGTTGAACGGCTATAGAAACAGTCTTTGAAAAACTTTGCCATCATTTTCATTGGTTATTATATTGCCTACATTAATTGATGCTAGTTAATTTGTTTTTCATCCAGAGTGCATGATTTTAGTCATGATTTAAATCAGTAAGCTGCAAACATTTAAATTGATTTTTAATTTGTTTTGCATTTGTACTTCAGTTATTTTGCTAAGAAAAGGTTTATTTTTTGGTTAGTATAGCCATAAAAACATATTTGCAACCAAATGTAGCCTTTACAGCAGTACATTTGGTACTTTTTGCTAGCTAGGGGCATACAAGATACCCCCACGCACTTTTTAAGCAATTCTATAGCTAAACATAAGTTTATTCAGAGTCTAGTTTGTTTATTCTATTAGAAAATGGTGAATTATGTATTTTAGATTTTTTTAACTTAGAATTTGTCAGGCTACGTGAGATGGAAATTGGAATTAACTTACAAAATCAGTATTTTTAAATTTGTTGTTAAATAAAATTACCTTAAATGTGCTGGATACATTAAAAAAAAAAAAAAAAAGTTTAACACGTTTAAAACTCATTTAAACAAAGGAAATATTAACTGTAGTTAGTGAGTTGATTATTTCTGATCACCAGGGGCCAGATTTTCAAAGGTATTTAGGTGTATTTAGCAGATAGGTACATAGTGGGATTTTTCAGACGCATCTGAGCAAGAGGTTGCTGAACTCCCATTCAAATCAGTGGGAGTTATTTAGGCTCTTGATATGCTTAGATGCTTAATGTGATTTTTAAAAGTGTTTATCCATTTCCCCATGATACGGATTGCCTTTGTAAAGCACTTTGGGATCTATGGATGAAAAAGGTAACAGGTAGTTGGTATTATATGCATCTTTAGGTACCTAAATACCTAGGGAAAATCTGGCCCCTCTGTACTTTGTTTTTAGAATTACTAGATCTCATCCCCTTCCACTTTTCTTTGTTCATAGATTGGAAGAGAAAAACAAATGTTGCTGTTCTTTCAACTCAGTTTCTCAACTGTGAATGAACTAGTCCAAATAGTGTTTTGTCTGCATCTGCTAGCTAAACTGAAGCCAGAAGAAATTGAAGCAAAATCTTTACTGTATAAGAGAGAGAACATACATTTGGAAAATGTGTGTAGTTAAAGCTGCACCCTGTAAATCCATTAAAACGTGATAACTCTCTGATGTAGCAAATATAATTGATTTTAGTAGATTATAGTACATTTAGTTAATAACCTAAATTGTCAATTTCATTATTTAATTTTAAACAGGACACTAACCTCAGAACTTTTACTAATGTTTTCTTTTTAGTGTTCAAATATATATTTAGTGCCAAGCTTTGTTTACTAGTCTTATTTAGCTTTGTATTGTATGAATATGGATTTTTCATATTTCAGTTAATCATTCAGGGAATTAAACAGGATGAATTAAATTAAATTGATAAAATGCCTTATAAAAATCACATGTAAATCTAATGCCGTAAAATGGTATATTGACAGATTAAATTAAATTACTATATCTTGTCTAGTTCAGGTTTAAAGGGTACAAAACATACTCTGTTAAGTAACTGATGAAGGTTGGGATTTGTTTAATTAAAGATAAGACACTTTTAGTCAGTACATGATTAGAACATCCCTGGCCTCCTTTTTGATAAGACCACTGATTCTTTCTTCAGAACTGCTGAATTTAGCAGGATGTTTTGATGCTGAACTGATCTCTATTTTTAGAAGGCACACTTTTTATGAAGGCACTGATGTCTTCATAAATACTAAACATAGGGAAAAGGGTTTTTTTGGGACTAAAACTGTTAAGAAGGGTACTTAGGCAGGATTACAGTAACAAATGAGTAGTCAAGAATGAAAACGTTTGGTTTAAAGACTAGTGCAGGAGTCGGCAACCTTTCAGAAGCGGTGTGCTGAGTCTTCATTTATTCACTCTAATTTAAGGTTTTGCGTGCCAGTAATACATTTTAACATTTTTAGAAGGTCTCTTTCTATAAGTCTATAATATATAACTAAACAATTGTTGTACGTAAAGTAAATAAGGTTTGTAAAATGTTTAAAAAAGCTTCATTTAAAATTAAATTAAAATGCAGATCCTCCCCAGACCTGCGTGCCACTGAAAATGAGCTTGAGTGCCGCCTTCGGCACGCGTGCCAGAGGTTGCCTACCCCTGGACTAGTGGGTTATGGGGGAAAATTGTTTAATCTGCTACTTATGTTGTGATGTTTGTTTACATTTCATGCAAGTAATTTTCCTCTAGGAATGTTTTGTATTAGTTCAGTATGAACTCTTACTGTGGAGCGAAACCTATAAAATAAGGACAGAGGATTGAAAAGCTCAAACAACCTTAAAAATAGTGGTGTTAGGTGGCAAGTTATAATTAAAGCATTTGGTTTTTAATTAACATCTGAAGTCAGTGAAATAACGTAGTGTATCCCTCAGTCAATTATTGACACTATGGATAAAAATATTTTCTTTTAAATAAAAACAAAAATAATCATTTTTAAATGACATTTAAAAAAACTTTCTATAAGGCCTAAACATATCTCAAGGCCTAAAATTATTATCTAATGCAAAAAAAAGCAGTAATGTTTGCTGCCAATTTAAGACAGTCAAACCACTGAACTGATGGAAGTCACTGGCTAAACACCTGGAAACAAAGCTTGTTGAAATGACAAACAAATTTTGCCAGCAGTACCCTCTACTACAGATGCAGAAAGAATATTTTCTTTCCAGTTTATTGAATGGAACAAATTGAGTGGCTCAAAGTTAAGAAACCAGTTGAGAGCTGAAAAAGCAAGAAAGCTTTTTTTCCTTTCCAATCTATAAATAAAAACAAAATGAGAGGATGAAAGCTGCTAAAATCTTTAAGGACATGGGGACTGAAAACAGTCACTTCACTAGCTGCTGCTATTTCCTTTGTTTAATCATTTTTTAAAGGAAAACCATGTTTTGATAATATTTTCTTAGGCATCCAGCACATTTAAACTAGTTTTATTTAATAAAAAGCTTCAAATGCTGTTTTTGTGCACTTAGTTGCATTTGAATTTCCATCCAAATGGAGCTTGACCCAAATCACAAGTAAAAAGTTTAGTAAAGAAGAAATGCATCCTTTTCTAACGTAATCAGAAATTTAAAAATTAAGAATTTGAATAAAGATAACTGAAGCAATTACTGCTTAATAAGTGTATAGATATAGGTATCCTCCTGGTTAGCAAAAAGAAGCATCAGATTTAGTGTAAAGGCTGTATTTAGTTGTAGGTTAACATGTTTTAATGGTTACCAACCAAAGAAAATAACTACAAAATACAAAGGCAAAACACTATATTGAAATGGATGATTTAAATCAAAGTTTCCTGCTTGCTGGTTTAAATTATCAATTTTAATTATTATTTAAATCAGTCCACCCTGATAATAGCATGTAGTGAAAGACTATCACTTTAGAACTTCGTTCCCGTCTTTCTTGACATTGGTTTAGTCATGGCAATTGTGTACATCAGTGTCAAGGTGTCAACACAGCATTTTGCCACTCTGCCAGAGTGAATCACAGATTGTAACTACTGAGTGTCAATGTGGGTGGTTAAAATGATAGGAGTATAACTGACATCTGAAAGCAGAGACAAATCTAAGTTAAATAAAAACAAGGTATTTTGGAGGGTTAAAGTTGGCTTTTATTGTCCAATTTGGGAAACTGTGATCCAGGAAATGAGTCACTCACACTTATATATCTTCCTTTTACACAGTGAAAAGGACTCACTCAGAGTTCAGTAGCCTTAATGCATTTCAGTGTTTGATATTCTTTTGGATTATTTAATATTAAAGCTTGCAATCTGACTGCAGTTACTAGTGAGCTGGCTAATTCAGATTTTTGCTGAAAGTGTGTTCGGGGAGCATGGGGGTTGAGAAATGGGAACTGTCTCTTACTACGCTTTTTAGCTTTTCTTAACTAGTAGTCACATGAATTTTGAAAAATTGCAACTTTCGTTGATCTTTGGTCAAAACATGTCATGCACAACAAATCCTCTGAGAACAAGGAACGTTGTGTTGCTTATCTAGAAAATAACCTGGAATTGTTCTCTTTTGTCATAGCTGGTTTCCCAATGGGCTATGCAGCAGCTGCCCCGACCTATTCCCCCAACATGTACCCAGGAGCAAATCCTACCTTCCAAACAGGTATACATAAAATACTTATTGCTTAGAAATACTCAAAAACTTTATTAGAAGCATTTAAAATTGGGGGTGAGGAGAAATGCATAACATTTTCTTTTACTTTGAAAATAGCATAAAATTGTGGCCTTCCAAACTAACCAGTGACTTCAGTTTTTGCATCTGGGGATGTTTACACAGTGTCCACATGCAATCTCCTATTATAGAAAAGAGAGGACTTCAACTTGTTTTTGGGGAGGTTTGAGTTATTTAGTTGCCAGAGACAAGTATTAGACAGGTAGTTAAAATCCTTGCACTAATTTTTGATTACATCTTTCACTAGTCCCTTCTGACCTGACCCTCTGGATATTGCCCTTTATTTTCATGACCCTCAGTAAGTCTCTTCCCTTCCTCTTTCAGAAAGGCGTCTGGAATATACCCTTTTATCACCTCCTCTGATCTTTCACCTCCTAAATTCTACGTGCCCATTCCTACCTCAGGATCGTGCCTGTCATGCACCTGCATACGGTGATTGTCCAACAGTTCTAGCAACAGGGTGAAACACTGTCATACTGTTCAGCTAAGGAGCAGGCAGGAGGAGGGATTTGGGGAGGAAAGAAGAAATGCACAGGGGCCTACGAACAAAAATGGAAGAATCCCTCAGTGTGATGAGCATGCTATTAATATTGGAATGAAGGAGAAACTGATAGTAGCTGTTAAATTCATCTCCAATCGCAACAGAAGGATACATTCGGAAAGGGAGCCTTAGACTTTTTCAAAAGGGATGTTACATACAGATACGAAATTGCTTACTGTCCTTTGTAAAATATTATGGCTTGCATAAATCTACATTAGCAATGAAAGGGAAAAGGATAGTGGAGAAAAAGAAGCCTGTTCATTTATTTGCATATTGCTATACAACTTATACACATACCAAAGATGACTGGGGGGTGAGGAAGAGGGGGGAAGAGAAGAAGGAAAGGGCAGGATGGAAGGAGAGGAATTTGTATGAAGAGCTTAATTCACAAATGGGTCATGTAAGTGGTTTCATTTACCACTGTAGCGCCCACTGGTGTTGGAGCCTGCCATTGCTTGGGTCTTCATCTCCAGTGCCCCCTGCTGACGATTGCTTCAGTTTAGCAATGGCCTGTCTGGCTATGTCTTCCATAGCCTTGTCCTCCAGCTAGGTCACTTCTTTCAAGTTGTGTCCCCTTCTGGAGTAACAAAATTCCAACCAAAGTATCCACGCCAGCACCAGGGCTCTTGGGCTACACTGAAGTTCCCTGCTCTTCACCCCTCTTCTTGGGGACTGCAGAGTTCCTTCTTTGCTCCTTTAGCTGAATACTGCCTCCCATGGATTTTTCTCCTGGAGACTCTTCTTCCAAACAAGTTTCCTCACTGCCTTTCCTCTCCAAGGACTCCAGCAGTTTTCCCAAGGACCTCTCTGCTCAGGGGTGGCTCTGTGTATTTTGCCACCCCAAGCACAGCAGTCAGGCGGCTTTCGGTGGCATGCCTGCGGGAGGTCCGCCAGTCCCGCGCCTTCAGTGTACTCTCCACCGAATTACTGCCAAAGCCACGGGACCAGCGGACCTCCCGCATGCATGCCGCCGAAGGCAGCCTGACTGCCGCCCTCACGATAACCGGCAGGCCGCCCCCAGCTCACTCTTGGTGCGCTGGTGCCTGGAGCCGCCCTCTCTCTAGTTCTTACACGGCCTGTTCCAGAGGAACCTAACTGCTCCCTGTCTCTCCAGCCTGCCTTCCCCAGGCACTTCCCAAAGAGAGGCAATTCTTCCCTCAGTGAGTTCTCTTCCCTCTTTATGTGGTTCTCCCTGACCTTTTCATAGGTGGGATCATTGGTTGTAACTGAGTCACCAGATGAGGATGAGCTGAAGATTAAATACTATGTCCCAAGCCAAGCTGAGCCTAACTCCTCTTAAGGGCCAACCAGCCTGGCCAGGTCAACACAGTGTGATTCCACAATAAAGTTTTTTCAGGCAATGTAAGCTTAACTAAGCTTAATTTAACTCTTACTTTTACCTTTTAAAAAAATGTAAGTGATGCCTGACATTCTGCAAACTGCTGTTCTAGGAAGTAGACAGTAGATATTAGGTCCTCTGGCCCTAGTAAGCTTGTCATTTGTACTATTCATGACTCTCATTGCATGAAGTATGGTTGTAGTTACTCCTGTAGTTCAATATTCAGTAATACCATTCTGATTTTAGTTTTTGTCTAACTAGTTTTGGCACCTTCAAGAGCTCCTCCATTTGAATCCATTATGGGCCAGAATTTCAGAAGTACTCATGTACTTCTCCAAAATTGGCCCTGAATGTCTAGTTATAATTTGTGGAAAACAATATATGGTACCTTGGAATATAGTTTGGTCCTCTGCCCTTCATACGAACAACTTTGTTGTCTCTACAAGGAAGTTCTAAAGTGTTATTCTGTTAGCTTCCAGGGTCAGCTTTGTCAAATAGAATGTAGTCATAAAGTCTTACAACCGAGAGTAATTATCAACTCACAAGACTTGGATAAGTGACTTTAAATTTAGGGGGTAACAGGAGAACCTTATTTCTCACAGGGAAAACATAGCTGTACTCAGACTTTGTGACAAGTCAGTAAGTACTTACATAGTTATTGCCTGGAAACGTGGTGCTTATTTGCAGGGCTATGAGTTTTAATAACTCGTCTCTCACTTATAGAAGAGAATGGCACCATTTGATAGGGCAGAGAGTAAGCAATCTTATAGAACCAGTGCACAGTTAGGAGTTTATTTATAATAATAATACCACTGTACATGGAACTGGGCAGTGGTTTGTTTGGCACATCTCGGGTCCCTGCCCTGAATTACTGTCTAAAGGCACAGCAGGTGGATTACTGCTTTGTGTTTGCCTTTGTCAGTTGGATCTTGAATTTGAGACAGGGTAGCTTATAAGCTTAAATTTTTCTTTTAAAAAAACACAGAATCCCACCAGACCGCCTTATTTGTTGTCTGCAATGAAACCAAGGCCTCCAACCCTCCAGTATATAGAGGTGATGAACTGGTCATACTGAACTCCAGCTTGTCAGATAGGGTACTGTGTCTCTGGAAACACAGAATCTGGGAGGTGCAGAGAGGTACAACAACCCTCTGATACATCAGTGCCAAAGTCCTTGACTCTAGGCAGCTGTGAACAGAAACCAGAAGACACCTCCCCAGGCAGGGGTAGCATTTGGCAGGAGAATAGAGGACCCTAGATCAGGGGCGGGCAAACTTCTTGGCCCGAGGGCCACATTGGGTTTCAGAAATTGTATGGAGGGCTGGTTAGGGGAGGCTGTACCTCCCCAAACAGCCAGGTGTGGCCCGGCCCCTGCCCCCATCCAACTCATCCTGCTTCTCAGCTCCCGACGGCCCCATGGAACCTGTGCCCCATCCACCCCCTGGCTGTCTGTCCCCTGACGGCCTCCGGACCCCCTGCCCTTAACTGCCCCCCGCCACCCTTAGCCAACCCTCCCCTCCTTCCTGACTTCTCCCCTGGGGCCCTGGCCCCACTCAACCACCACTGCTCCCCACCCCCCTATCCACCCCCCCCCTTCCTGACGGCCCTGCCAGGACTTTTGCCCCATCCAACAGCCTTCTCCTGTCCCCTGACCTCCCCGGACCCCAACTCCTGGACTGTCCCTGTGCCTCAACCCTTCCTTCCTTCTGCTGTGCCCCCCCTGCGTGCGGACGTGACCCATCCAGCCACCCTTCCCTGCCCCCATTCACCCCCCTGTTCCCTGCCCTCCGCCCGCCCCCACTCCTATCCACACCCCTGGCCCCTGACTACCCCCTGAACTCCCCTGCCCTCTATCTAACCCCCTCCCCTGCTCCCTGCCCCCTTACCACGCTGCCTGGAGCACTGGTGGCTGGCAGCACAGCTGCACCAGGACAGGCAGCTGCACTGCCCGGCTGAAGCCAGCCGGTCATCATGTAGGACAAAGCGCTGGGTCAGGCTGGGCTCTGCAGCTGCATTACCCCAGGAGCTTGCAGCCCCGCTGCCCAGAGCGTTGCGCCGGCGGTGCAGTGAGCTAAGGCTGCAGGAGACGGAGGACAGCAGGAGAGGGGCTGGGGGCTAGCTTCCCGGGGCAGGAGCTCAGAGTCTGGGCAGAACGGACTCACAGGTCGGATGTTTGCCCACCTCTGCCCTAGATGAAAATATCCATCAACATGCACTGCCGTTAAGTCCTCTATGGCTGAAATTGCCTCAGTGATAGGCCTACATCATGTATGTACAAGGCAGGAGGCAGGGTGTATTTGATTTAAATCATGATTTGATTTAAATTACTAGTCCGGAAGACTCAATTTAATCATGGATTTCTACATAAAAGTGCATTCTTGTTGCTTGTTATAACCTTAATACATATTCTTCACAGCTCAGATATAGGTTTCTTTTTTAGAAGGTACATAGTATACATTTTTAAAGTAATTTATTTTTGAAAACTTTTCAGATTAGTTTTACAGCTATATCAGAAAATGAATGATTGTTTGGTTATTTCATTTACCAAAGGTAATTGAAGCAGATACTTATGAAGTTAGTGTGAGATGAACTATCTCCAGTTCAACAGGTTAATCATTAATATTTGGAGGACTTTCTTGCCATGCTGTATTAGGAGGAGAACATCACCAGACAGACATTTAAACTGTTTTATTTAACTGAAACAACATTATGTATTCTGGATTATTTTCTTCAGTAGCAAACATATGACTTTTTGAATGTAGTTAAACATTCAAGTTTTTTAAAATCAGGTTTGGTTTTGTGAAAAATGTGTTTAACTAAAATATTTGAATGAAATATGTTTTTTTAAACAAAAATTAAATCGACTGCCAGGTCAACATGAGAAACTTAAAATATTGGCTTCTGTAGCTAACTTAATTGTCTTCATGTTCCTTTTCCTATTTGTTCATAATCTGGAAAAGAAACACACGCTTTCCTGCTTTTTCAGATCCCAAATATTTTCTCAATATGGAATGAATTAGGCCAAAGGAAGAAAATATTCTTTCTACACCAGCAGAAGAAGCTACTACTGTTAAGTGAGATTATCACTACAACAATCTCTGAATTCAAGTGCTTAAGTGACTTCCACCAGTTCACTGGTGTGACTTTCTTTAAAAACATCATCAGCAAATGTATATTTCTTGAATGGTTCTTATTCCCAAACTGGGTCTCTTTTACGGCTTGCTGACATTATAGATTTTCCCTACTAGTGAGAGAATGATATGGTAAATCTCAAATCAATGAAAGTTACACTCAAAGACCTCAAGGTTTCTGGAATATGCTGCCCAAACAGTTTCACTTTTGTTTCTACTGCCTGTCGCTCCCTTCTCACATTTATCTCCAGACTTCTTCTCCTTGTCCAGATCTATTCTGCGCCCAACAATCTTCTATTCATTGAACTTTTTGAAACTTTGCACTTTTAGAGAGAGGTAAGGGATTGAATCTGTGTACACAAATTTGCAGAGGGACAATAGGGTTGAGGTCTGTTATTTCTCACCTCTATATATTGCTTATTAACAGCAAAAAATGTTTTTAAATAAATGTTATCTCTGGAGACACAAATCCATAGTTTGAGAACTGCAAAACTATCTATCTCTGATGGTATCTTCTACTGAGTACTGAGTCCCATTGGGTAGGTAGAAAGATTAACCTAAATAATCTATATAGAAGCCCCTGGAACTCCATAAAATTGGGTCCCTAATCCATGAACTATTAGAACTCATTTACACAACTTTTCTTAAACATTATATGAATATATGGTCTCATGCTACAGAATTAGACTTTATAATCCCTATTCCATAATGAGATCTTTGAACTATAATGTATCTTAATTAAAACTATCTTTAGACAGGTTTTCTCCTCAAAAAGTATTTTATCAAAAAAATCCGATTTAAAAAAATCCGATTTTTTTAAAATTAATTTTATTTATTTAAAATCATTGATTTTTATCCACCCTGGCAGGAGACCTGTCATCCATGTCCTAGTCAAAACTCTTATCACTGTGGTGAGAAATACCTGTGCCTTGGAGTGTTAAGGACCATGGAGATAATTTAAGAGCCCTCTGTTGTTTGGTTTTAATATCCAGGTCCTGTTGCAACTCTTTATAGTGGTTCCAGTGAGTGCTGCTTTATAGGCTGCTTAGCTTCTCCTTGAAAACAAGGAGAAGAAGCCAGAAGCACTGTAGGCCCACAGATGACAGGAACTGGTTCTGTGAACTGCTGGTTCTCTGCAGATAGTGTTTTAAGAGAGCCATTGTGTATGTAGATTTGGGCTCTGGATAGTCACACACAGTCAAGTATAATTGTCCTATATAAAAATAAGCAGCATATGATGTACTTACCAAATTAAGATCTTGATTAATTTTTATCCGCAGCTCTTCAGTTTGTTCTCATTCAGTATTTGGCCACTTGTCTTTCTGACATGCTTTATTGAATGGTTAGAGCTAAGCTTAACTTGCGACATGTTTATTACAGTAGAACTTGTTCTACATTTGATTAAGGAAATATTTTTCACTTTTGTAGGGAATGATTAAAACTGGATAGGAGTACCTCTTTGTTTACCATCCTCAAGCATACCAATTTTACTGAAAGCTAACACCATGAGTTCCTTACTGCTGAATGGGGAAACTCGAGCTCTTCTTTCAGAAGTAATAGTCAGCTATCATTTTTGGTTACTTTTTAAAAATCATTTAAAAACTTTTAAAATATTAAAAAGTCCAGATTTTTCTACTTAAGACAAATAGCTTCATTAGGCACTTGATATTAATCAGAAGTTCCTGTTGTAAAAAAAAAAAAAAATCCCCAAGAGGATGACAGTCACCGATCCCTTGTGAATCAGTACATTAACACTTAATATCTTCTTTATTTGAAGCAAATATTTAAACTGCACAAAACTGATAAAGAAACTCAAGTTTTAAGTAGCTGCACATCTATAACTTCTAACGTCTAAGGCAAGATGGACCAGTCACTGGATTTTGGTTTTGGTACCCGTTGGTGGCTCTCTTGCAGTTAACACTGAGCACTTTGCATCAGCTCTGTGGAGCCATACCACATGAGGCAAGGCCAGAAAGTTCCCTTACTGGGAATGCCAATTATATGATTCAGCATGTGAGACTTGAGGCCTTAGTCTCCTCCCTCTCCCTTCAGAGCAGTTAGTCCAGGGCTGTTCATAGTATGGCCCCACCTTCCATTGGCAGAGGGTGTTCATATTCTAGCCTCTCCCAGTTAAGGCCCAGTGTCAGCAGTTATGGTGCTGCTTCTCACTGTTCTCCTGCATGCCCTGTCAGACATTGACTCCATTATCCTAAGTCTCCTTTCCCACTGAATAGGCCCAAGGAATTTCAGATCCACCTTTCAGCGTATGGGGTCTGAGCCAAAAGCATATGCCTCAGTCACTGCATATCTGGGTAATAACTGCGTAGCTCCTAACACGCCTGAGAGGGAGACTCACTTCTGTGGACCTCCTGAGATGTGTAAAAGCATTGTGGTGGTATCAAGCCTTTTATGAATCTATTTCAAAAAAGTTGTAAGAGATCATTAGGAGCTTGTCTACACACACATTGTATAAAAGTCTTTATTATTGATACCAATAAAATGTAGGTACCCAAGTGCCATTTTTAAAATGGGATCTAAGCTCTTAAGTGGCTAATGTGCTTATGTTACTTGTCTTACTTTAGCATTTAACCACTGAAGCCCAGATTTTAAAATTTAGTTTAGGCATCCAAGTCTGAAAATGTTGGCATTTGCTGTTAAATGGCAAGGAAATATCATTAAAGGTAACTTAAAAATGGAAGAGTCAAGCGGGAGTTGTCACTGCACCTCTCAAAAATGTTTGACAAGCTCTTCAAACCATTTAAAATAGTTCTAACCTGTAGAGTAGGATAGTTCTGCCATTGCATAGTTCTCTGCAGAAATTTCCCCTTTGCAAAGAGTTCATTGATTGTAATGATTATTGGTGTGTGCTGGGAACTTGGTTAGCATTTAATGCATTCCAAGCCATTTTGATCAAAATAGACCTACCCAGTATGGTGTAGCCAAGCTTCTCATCAGTGTCATAACAAATGTGAGTTACGGCATGGAGTAGACTTGAAAAGATCCTCGTTAAGATATGTTTTCTAGATGCCAAAAGCCTAATGTGTTGTATTACGTCCTTCCTCTCCCTGACATCAGTGTGTGGCCACATTTGGCACTATTCCATTCTGCCGCCTTCCTTTTGTTCTGTTGGAGCACTTGACTCAGTCCAGGAGGATCTTTGGGTTCTTCCTAGGCGTCTGTGGGAAAGCAGCTTCCTTAAGTTCATTAGTAAATTGGAAAGTGGTGAGTTATGTGAATTAGTTGATTGACAGGCAGTCAGGTATTACTGACTATATTTGTCCCTATGTGACTAATGCCTTTAAGAATTTGTGTATAGGTATTGATGATAATATATTATACGAATAAGATAAATGTGAAACATGAGGGTTAACAATAATTTCAGTTACATTAGTCTCAAACTTCAGTATGCAGTACTCTGGTCATTGTCTTGCCTATGGAACTTTAAAGCAGACTTACCTTTGTTTCAGGTTATACACCAGGAACACCATATAAAGTATCCTGTTCACCCACCAGTGGTGCTGTGCCACCTTATTCTTCATCACCCAATCCCTACCAGACTGCTGTGTATCCGGTTCGAAGTGCCTATCCACAGCAGAATCCATATGCACAGGTAAAAAGTAAAGCTTAACTGTTTTGTGCCAGTTCAAATAGTATCTTGCTTTCAGCATGCATTGTAAACTTCTAAACTCTAAATGTTGTTTCATTGTTTCATGAAATAAAGATGAAGAGGTTCGAAGTGGAAGCAAGGAGGAAAGAGCTGAGGCAGGGCTAGATGAAAACTGAGACTAGAAAAAGTGAGCTGACCTTGGGAGTCAGGGTGCAGCATGTTGTAATATTTACATAAACTTGGTTGCAGGGCCTTGGCAGTACTCTGAAGTGGTCTGCTTGGGCCCTGCAGGAAGACTTCATGTTGCACTGTAGTAACCTTTTAGGGCTTCTGATTATGGAAGGAGACACACCCAATCCTCAGCCACATGGTTTATTGGGAGGGAGAGCAACCTTGAAGGATCCCCAGGGCATGAGAGGGGTGGGGGCAAAAACACAAATCCAGATGCAGCGGAAGAGTCAAAACAGTTTAATTCTAGAGAGAGGTTATATTTGAGGGTTTTGGCTGCAGAACCAGTAGTTAGTAGCTGAAAAACCCTATTTTTCAACCCTGAAGTTTTAGCTTCTCTATTTCAGCGTTTAAGTATTCTTTCTCCAGTCCCTGAAGTACATTAGATTCCTATTTCTGGAATAACACATTGCTCCCTCGAACATCTCAAAGGTTGAATTATTGCTTTCAGTACATGTGATAGTGAAAATATACTTAGTAGGTTTACTTATTTTCTTTTCCAACAGCAAGGCACTTACTACACGCAGCCTTTATATGCAGCACCACCCCACGTAATCCATCACACCACAGTTGTGCAGCCTAATGGCATGCCAGCAACTATGTATCCTGCTCCAATTCCACCACCAAGAGGAAATGGTGTGACTATGGGAATGGTGGCTGGAACCACTATGGCAATGTCAGCAGGTAGATTGATTTATATTGCTTACACTTTTTGATGAAGTACAGTTTGAGTTTGTGGTCCATCTGGTACAGTATGGATGCGTTACATGGTAAGGCCTTACCAGAAATGTACTGCAGTTATAGGTTTCCCACAACCACTAGTTTTGTTTAATGTGAGATATATGTATGTGCTTGTATATGAATTTTAAGCCATTCTAGCTACAAAATCCTAGTTCTCTGGATCAGACCAAGTAAGCAGCATAGGAAATCTGACGTGGCATTCTAATTGCAGTGCTGCCCAAGAGATCATCAAGAGGGGTTTTTGTTCCTCTAGTCGCTTGGGGTTTGGGAATTAAAGGGTACAGTTTTCTTTCCCAGGCTGAGTGCTAAGTGAACTCTCCATTCTAGTTAATCAGATAGAGAATCATTGCTCAGAACTGCCAAGAACTCCCAAGCTGCACTTTCAGAGGGAACATTTTAGGGCCTGGACATAATGCAAGTACAACTGTGGTCAGCACAGTTGACTGTCAGTTACTGGTGCCCATGTTCTAATGTGTTTTTAGTGTTACCAGAACAACATAGTTTTATAACTAAGACCTAGGTCGTAATACTGTTCCTCAACACAGTTACAGAACATGCAGTCCTGTCTGCATTAGTCCTAAACTATGTTAGAACTTGAGCGGCTTTGTCAATCTGAAGAAATTGGTCTGTTTCTAGTACAGAATTAATTTAAACTTGGGGTGCTTCTCCCCAGAATTTTGAGTTATGCTGTTTTTTACACTGTGGGTGCTTAAATATCTATTTTTCCCCACACCACTGCTGCTCTTCGATATCTTAAAAGTTTTCAGATTCGCTAACCAAGGTGAACTAATGATTGTGTTACATGATAGTCTTCTGGATTACTGAACTACAGATTTCAGATTTCTAACCTCAGGTATCCCACAACCCTGATGGGGATATTTTTTCAGGACCAGCACTGTGTGCTGTCTTCATTACCTTTGTATTTTTCCCAGTTTCTTTTTTTGAGTGTGGGGTAAGCAGCAGCAACTAAACATTAGTAATTTGTATGTGAAGTGCTGTAGAAGGAAACTGTTAGGATTCCGGGGTCCCAGTCTGTTGCTTTCTACAGTCCCTTTGTCTATAAAACCCATTTGCACAGACAGGAACTAAATTATACTTACCCTAGTCAATTTTCTTTTGCATCAGGTGTTCGTACAGCGCGCACAGCCTGCTGTGAGGAAAGGTATTTTTCAGTGTAATGTGTGCTTATGGTCTGGAGCTGCTGCTCAGTAGTTATTCACTACTTAAAAAATATCTAAAAATGCGTTGGACAGTATATCAAAGTGCTCTTGTTGCATAAACATTTGAAAGAAGGTAGATGGAATTGAAAATGCTAAGATACAGATTCACAGAAGTTTCATATTGGTATATGTCAAAAGATGTACAAGTTCTGATTAATAGAATTTTGGTTTTCAAAATGAGTGTTAAATAGTGTTGAAAGGCATATTTGTGAAAAATATTTAATATAAAAATGTTTTGTTTCTCCTAGGTACTTTGTTGACAACTCATTCCCCAACTCCAGTAGCCCCTCATCCAGTTACTATGCCCACATATCGGGCTCCAGGAACACCAACCTATAGCTATGTGCCCCCACAGTGGTGATTATTCTGGCAGTGTAAGTTACCAGTGCCTACAGTTGAAACAGTGGCCTGTATATAAATGACTACATGACTGCAGCTTCTTTCATGGAGATTTCACAGGCATTAAGTTATTTGGGGGAATTTTACAATATGCCTATTCAGGAAATAGGGATATAAGTAGACTATTTTGCCTAAATGTCAGTTCATTTTGATTAAGTTGTGTAGGAGGAAGGATGTTTTTTAAACATAATGTGTCTGTCTTCTGACACTTCTTTTTCCTGCATATTCATCTCATTGGTGCCTGCATATAGAATTCCAAATGATCTATTTCTCAAAATACAGCATTTTAATTTGCACAGCAGTAGAAATGTTAGGTTTGCTGAATCCAAGGCCCTGTGGGGTCTGTATGGAAACAAGCTAGTTTGCTCAGTGATTTGAATTTTGTGACAATTCCTGAATCGAACAACACTATCCATGAGCGAAAAAAATATGTAAAACATGGACGTTGGATCAGCTTAAATAAGGGGACTATTTGGATCAGTATAAATAAAGGAACACTTAATATTTCCTTATGGATGAACATTTCCCAGAAAGAGAGGCCATTTACTAGTACGCATAAGAAACTGATAATTCCTATCACCCAAATTCAGGTGGGTTTAAATTTAAATTTGAACTGTTTACAGTCTTCGTGGAAAAATCATTACAGTCTGTAGCACAGTTTAAACTACACGTGGAGAGAAAAAGTCTTGTGAAATCTGCTCTAGATTTCTACTGATAAAACAGTGTAATTAAATTATGAAGCCAGCATATTAAATACATTTTTTTAGTTTCAGTGGGGAGTGCTGCTTAAAATTGACATGGCTTATTGTTCTTACTCTTTTGGAGGCCTGATTCTGCTCGCGTTTCGCCAGTGCAAATCAGGATTAACTCCACTAGTGTAAATTACGTTTATAAAACCAATGTGAGAGCAGAATTGGACTGGCTTCCTTCATTTATTGCTCTGTTAAATGTTTATAACAAGTTAAGACAAAATCTAACTGTCCCCTGTTTTCCATGCCCATTTCTATGATTGGAAGTCAGGAGGTCACTGATATGTTCTGGTTCTGCCACAGGCTCATTGTGTGCCTTTGAACAAGGCATTTAACATCTGTACCTCCGTTCTCAGATCTGTAAAAAGAAGCTACCGCTATCACTACTCCCTCAGTGGTATTGGCTTAAATATCTGAAGTGGTTTGCAATTATAGCACATTTCAACTAAGAATATGCTATTTGTGTACTTAAAGTGACAGTGTGCCATGATCACAAGGGCAGAATTGTTAAAGATTAATAAGTTGTGTATAACAATGTACACATTGTCCACCTATAACCTTTCAATATGCAGCTAGTGCAGTGGGACTGATTCTGTAACCCTTGCTTGCATTCATCTGCAAATTTATTTTATGCTTTCCTGTGTACTGTTCTTCTGAGGCAAAGAAGTAAAGTGACTTTTCTAGGGTTCCACAATAGACGATTGGCAGAGCAGGGACTAGCACTTAGTTCTGCTGATCTATATATGTGGCTTTTTGCATGATAAGTTGTGATTCCAGGCCAGCATTATAGCCACTAGGTCATGTCACCAACATAATTTCTGCAATAGCGCAGTGGGATGATTGTTAAACTTCACCAGTATAAGCTTATCTGAAGGGAGTGTCATTCCTATGAAACTGTGTGCGCGCACAGGTTTATTTGTAAACATCTTATTAATAAAACTGATATTTGGAATGAAGTAACTATGGATTTTCTTAAGATTTCTTCAGTTGTTCAGTGCTTTGAGTTGCTAAGTATTAAAGGCTTTCTTCAAATAAGATGTGAAGGAAAAGTATTATGCTTTGACTGAAAACATTTCAGTGGTGGTATTAAAAACTGCCTGCATTTGGAGCAGTTACCCATTTTTATTTAGATTTTGGCAAATCTGGAATGTCTGTTCTCTTTTGCTTGTGAAGTCCGTGGAATGTGAGGGATTTGCGTCCTAAAACTTAGTCCTTTTTTGTAACATAATCTGTTCCAGCAGTCATGTTATAAATAGCATTTGAGGCAGAATTGGGGTGTGAAATTTGTAGGAAAATCTCATCACTGCCAAAACTTACTTTAAAAATAATACTTCAGTGGATGTTGGGTGTGTGAGAAAAACAAAGGGTCTTGTGTTCAGGATTGCTGCAGTGAAGTATGAAGTACTTGAGTGTGCTACAGATTCCTCAGTGGGAAAATTCAAAAGCTAACATTTTTTTGAATCAAATACTTTGTCAGTGACCTTTTAAAAAAAAAAACAAAAAAACCACTAGTCAGCGTAAGATATTCTAGTAATAAAAGCTGCTGTCCCCCAATTCACCCCAGTTGGTGACTGAAGGGGCTGTGAGTGGATGGTGCGTTTTACAGCATAACTGCTACAAAGTAGCATTAGGTTATAGTTTATGCCTTTTAAAAAAAAACAAATCCCACAATCTATTTTAAATGCATAACAGGGTAGAGCTTGCAGCACTAAACTAGATTCTGGGATGTTACTTGGTTATAGTAAAACATAGTTACGAGTATCTATCTTGCCTCTTTCTCTCTGAATATAGGTTTGAAGATGGGAGATATGCAATCAAGTAATTGAGGTTTAAAAGTTGGTGCTGAAGCCCTCATGCCTCCAACCGGGACTTACTTTCTTCTGAATGCTTTCAACACTTTGCTAAACACTACTAATTCCAGATCACTGAAGATTTTCCAGTGCTGCATATCTTACATCTTGGAACTCCAGCAGTTAGTCTTAAAGCAAATCCTGTTTTGTGGACTGTCTTGCAATTTTTTAGCTAATTATAATGATAAAAAAGGGAGTATAAACTTATTCTGATCCATATCTAGTTGAATGCATGTTTAAAAAAAAAAGGCAACAAAAAAACAAAGCTTGCTCATGCAGTGACTGATGCAAAAACCATATGCAAAATCCAAAGGAACCGAAAAGTATTTTACAACTTGTATCACTAATGCACTGTTGTAACATATGCAGGATCTTAAAAGGTAGAATTGTGAAAGTGAATTTCTTTATATAATACCATAATATACATCAGATAACTGCTTCAACCTTTTTGGGTTGATGGAGTTGCCAGTTAAAAGGGGGGAAAAATTATTTAAGTGATGTATTCCTTTCTAATTAAATTCAGCTAACGCAAATTGGAGTGACTGGAAATAGTCTGATGAGCTGTAGAAATCCTGCACAGAATTAGTTTACCACATTTACCCTTTCATTTCTATTGTATGGATGCAGTGTTATGCAGACATTCTTAAGGATCAGAATGAAATGATAAATGAAGTTTTGTGCGGCCAGTTAATGAAAAATGTGAGTAAAGTGGCCTTCCAAGCTGCCCCCATCCTTAAGGCAAATCTGCGCCATTAGACAAGGTGGTAACACCATATATGTATATATAAAATGAATTCTGGCTCCTGAAAAAAATACATGGTGATAGAATCAAATTTTCTTTGGCTTCAGTCCAGGAAATCTGTTTTTTTCCCTAAAGAATATTCTAATCAGCTGAAAATGTATGTGCAGTTGATGCAGCATGCTTTTCTAATACTTAAGAAATGCTAGGGTTTTCTGCAACCAACAGGAGGAGTTAAACTACATGTTATCCTAAAGAAAGTTTGTGTGCTTGAGTGTATTAAAGGGGAACAAACCATTTTAACACAATTTCCTTTTAGCTTATATTACATGCAGTGTGGTTTATGGGTGCAGTATAGCAGGGCTGTTAGAATGTAGAGATTCCTTTAAAAAAAAAAAAAATCATAGTAAGAGTCACTCATTGGTTACAAAATTGTTGATGTAATTGTTAGGTTTTCCTCCTTTTACCTCTTAAATTGCACTTGGAAAGCATGCAAATTAAGACTGACTGACTGCAGATTAGTGTTTCATTGCAATGAGTCATTTCTGGTATTCTTGCTCACAGCTTCAATTTTTAAAAAGTACCTCAAAGCAAATGCTGTGGGGATAAAGGGCTAGCCTTGGAACCCATTTGTATACCAAAATCATTCTGGGAAAGATTTTAAATTTTTAAATTTGAATATTGCACAACAAAATCAAGGTTTTTCTGAAACCTGCCTGATTTATGATTTCAGTAAGATGCAGTTTTTTTCCAGATACATTCTGCCCGCAATAAATTATGCGGTAAATGGTTATAAAATGTTGTTCCCTTTTAAGAGTTTACATAGAGTTATGTCATGCTGTAGTGTTTTTGTAGTCTCATTTCCATCCAAAAGTAATTTTTTTTTTTTAAAGTTGTGTATCGACTTGGGCTTTGTGTTGAGGTGGCCTGCTCCTTCTACAGGTTTGGCAGCCGCTTCAGGGTAGCATCAGTGCTGATTTAATGCTGCCATTCCCATACTCTACCCTGGTGGGAGGCATATGCACCTGAATGCCCATTAGAGGTTAGAGTCTTCAGTAACTATTTTTTACAATAAGCACTCTTCGTATTTTTTTACTTCCATGTTTTTTTTATAAAGTTTAGAATTATTTTGCATGGATCACTGTAAACAGACTACCCCTTATTGCTAATGCCTTTAACATAACTATGGTGTTAACTATAAGTACTTTAAAATTTACTCATGAGCACTTACTACAGCTTAAGGATTTCCATATATTTGTATATGGAGCAGAGAATTACCCCAAACAAACCATTTGAATCTGTACTGCTTTGTTCAAGTCTGTTTAACAATTCCATTTGTGTAGTAGGTTTGCAGCATTGACTGGTCAAGTGTTCCAGAGGCTGTAGTGAACATTAATGCAGTTTAGCTAGTTTAGAGAGAGTTTCATTGTCTTTGTATGTTTTTTAATAAAAATTGTTGTGAGGTGTGAAACAGTGCTGTCTTGGGGAGAAGCTATAGAGAACAAGTTTTAAGCTTTGCTGTCCCCCGTCTTGTTTCCCAGCGATAACAAAGCTTTGAAACCCTAAGAGAACTTTCATGAATGCTGTGTTAGATAAATAGTTATGGAAAGAATATAAAGTCCTATATATTTGCTCTGACTTCAGATTCCTAAATGTTTCCTTGGAATTGTTGTCTCCTAATAGTACTATTCCATAACATTTAGGGAGTCTCGCTTGAGCACTTTTTTCTAAGTTGCATTATGGGATTCATCTACAAAGGAGAAATTGTACCTTTTTTTCTTGCAAAAGGTATTGCACCTTCCAGATGTGATATAAACTAATGGGAGGTTGAGGTGTTCTCCTGTAGTTTGTTTTAAGGGAGTAACCAAAAGCACAGTGGTGGGGGAGGGGGCAGTGTGTATATAAACTATCTTAGTGGCATTTTGTTGCAAATAGTGGAAAGCATGCATATGAAACTGGGATAAAAATCATACATTACACAGTGGGGGTCTTATGAAACATTCTCTCCTGATTTTTCTATTACATTCCCTGTATAGCTTTACACACACAGACATAGACACAGTATGTGGCTGCATTGGAGCTGTCGAGAAAGTGAAAGGGCTCTACTGCAGTAGAAACCAGTTCAAATCAAGCTTCTCTGAAACTTTTATGGCAGCTTCATATAATAGAATAAAAATAATACTAGTTTAAACCTGTAATTGAAGACAGTTATTACAGCAATAATAGAAGAGAAGTCCCACATCAATTCTGGCTCTAACTTTTAAGTGTTGCATTTTAAAAAAAGTATTGTTCAGGCTGAGGAGTTCCCCATGTTGGTAACATCTGATCGTGTCTCTTAAATGTAGCAATGAAATCAAGTCATATTCTTGAAAATGGCTAAATAACTGGCATGAGAAGCTGGTAGCCCTAATCTGTAGTGTGGTTATTAACCAACCAATAGGAAGGAAATAGAACCACTTCATTATTTTAAATCTTGTTTATAAACTTATTTTAACCAACCATTTCCTGTTGAAGTTTTAGAAGGCATACGGAATTGCTTTTTGAGTGTACTATGCAAGTTAAGGGCTTAGATGCAGCGATAGATGACAAAAGTTCATAATTTGGGATTCAGTTGAAGTCCTTCCTCCTGCCGCCTCACCCACTGAAAAGCCCCATAAGTACAACCATGTCTCAGTTTTTTCTGACTTATAGTTCATGGTACAGATATGTATAACAGGGTACTCCACACTGATTAGTCTTTACAGAGCAATATAGCTTAATGTCTACAGAGAGAATAGGCCACGTGCAGTATCGGAGCCAAAAAAATGTTCAGAATTTTGCCTCAGAATAGCTCCCCCAGTGCTTGGACACAGTGGATACCATTAGTTTTCGCCTTAAACATGTTAATTTTGCCAGAATGGAGAAATGCAGTAATCGTTTGACATCATCATTAACTGTAGGTTTAAGACCATATAAGAGAATAGAAAATACCTTGTGTGTGAAACCTTCACTTATAGGCACAGAAACAGTGAGGTGATACTTGAGTTAAACTTCTGGGAAGAGAGGACAGATGTCTTGATTATTATTTTGCATAACTTGAAACTAACCAGAGAAAGAAGCTTGGGCCTGTGTCTTTAGAAAATACACACACTGTATGCCCACTCTTCTCCAGCAGGTGTCACCACAGGATAATTTACGATCTGTGGAGGTTTGAAACAATCCATTAATCTCCAGTTTAAAATGCATTCTGTTAATGGAAAACTTGTTAGAAAACAAGGAAGAATTAAACTTGTCCATGTATTTCTAATTAAGGAAGCATTAAGCAGATAAGTTTTACCCACTGTAAGCCTTTTGTACACAGTTGGGAATGTTAATAAGGAAGACAGTGCAGTGAGGTAGGATCATTTTTCACTAACATGCCTCAGTCAGAATGTTCAGGCCTGTTCAAAGATTTCCTCTTCTGACCTACTGGACTTTCCAGCAGGTGCTGTTTACCCTGTGAGTGTGTAGGGAGGAGATGAGATGTGATGAGGCCACTAGTGTTGAGGAGAGGAGGGGGCTGGCATGGAGGAGGAACAATGCTTAATTGGGAGAGAGAAACCTCTTCCCTTGTCTCTTGAATGTCACATTTATAATGATCGGACTACCACAGCGTTGAGTCCACTTGTAATATCAAATACTCTGAACAGTTTATAGCCTGAAGCTCCAACATCAAAAAAGTGAACTTGACTTTCCCAGGCCTGTTGTGACTTTGGGGGCTTAACAGGCAAACTGGGAAAGCTTCTTTAGCTGGCTGCTGTACAGACTTCTTTCAAGTAGAATGGATTTGTTTGATTTTTTTTTATTGTAGTGCTATTATTGGCTGCCCTCATCTACGATTTGGGGAAGGAAAAAAAAGGGGGTGAGTGCATGCAGCAGAAGTACAAGAGGCCCCAGTAATAGTTCGCCGTGTTTGTTACAAAATAGGCACAGGTTTCCTTTTCTATGACTTTTTTTTAAAACTGTCTTACAAGCAGTTATATTGGTACTTTTTTAAGTTTAGGTAAATGTTGTCTTCCAGAATAAGTTTTAAAGCATCACTCACTTCTGCATTGAACTATTGCATCAACATACAGAGGAGTGGAGATTCCATTCTGAGCCAGTTCAATTATGTGTAAATTCATACTTTGTTATTTTTATGCAATCCAACGAGTAGATGAGCTCAGATTTAAATTCTTAAAAGCACGTTTATTGTAACAAGAATTGTTATGTATTAATACTTCAGTTTTCAATAAAGATTGACTTGTGTTGCTTATTATGGTCTCTTGCTATCTTATTTTTAATAACGCTGGTCAAATTTTTATTATCGCTGACTGACAGCGTAACAAATGTAACATGTTAGAATAACTTCCTTATCAATTTGCTGGTTACTGTACTTAACTGATCAGCTGACTATTGTCTTCCCTCCTATCAGTTAGCTACACTTATACAAATAAAACTCTTGTGGTGGCTTAAATTAATAAAGCCCTGCTAGAATTCTAGCTGTCCAATTTGGTCCATAGTCTGCGAAGAGCTACCCACAATTGCAGGTACTGCTCCCTAATTTCAGCCCTGGGTGTGCCTGATGCCAAAAGGGGCCTGGGTAGAGAAGAGAGAGATCTGCCCTGCCACCAGAAATAATGGAGTGTTTCACTTAGCAGAGTGGGAATAAACTGCCCTCTAAAAGCAGGGATGGTGTAGCTCCATGTCATCCCCTTTGACATCTCTGCCTTACTGGTACAATTGAGTCCTTAAAGTATAATGAAAATGTGCAGCTGTGTAACTCAGTGGAACCAATGACATGCACATGCATTTTCACAATGCCCTAGTGTTTGTCTTGTGTCTGAGATTCAGTGATCTCTTAAAGAAAGGCAACAAGCCTTGAGTAGGAGGAAGTTTAGGATTAATTAGATTATTCTCTTGGGCTTTCCACACAAGCAAATTCACGAGTAGGAGTGATAACGACAGCTAGTCTAGTCTTTTTTCCTTTAGAGGGCAGGTGGCTGTAAACATTCCTCAGTTCATGGCCAGGAAGCAAGACAAAGTGAAACGAACATTATGACTTTGGAGTGTAATGTTTCGTACAAGAGGATCAGTATTTATTTTAGGTTTCTGACCTGAAGTAGTTTGGTAGTACTCCATCAGAGCAACATATATTTGAAGAAAGACAGGAAGGTAGTACGACATCATGGAAATCTTACTGCAAGTGTAAGTTGTCTGGACTTTGAAATTGCATAGGGTTCCCTGATCCATTATGTACTTTTGCAGTTATTAACCAGCCCAACCCCATCCCCCACCCCCCATCTGTGGCTGGGCATTTAACTTCTAGGATGTTTCTTGATGAGTTTTTACCTCCAGTTAATTGATTGCCAATGGATAGGGTAAACTACAGATGTTTGAGTAGTCGTGTGGAGCGTCCACACTAGTTTTTACAAACATTGAGTTAATTGTCAGTTAACTTGAGAGAGGAAAAACTAGTGAAGACAAACCCTTCACAAATCTACCACAACCTGAATTGTATTTGGAGTTGGGGGAGGCGGTGATGTGCAATTATGCTAATTCTCCCATCTCATTTAATTAAGAAACCCTTTAGTGCAAAGGATTCTCTTCCTCTTTCCCCTCTACCCCGCACCTGGTAATGGCCAGGGTAGGAAATCCATCTTTTGGCTGAGGTTTAAATATATTAAGAGCCTTCAGCATTCTAGAAACATCTCTGCAGCTTGGATTGCAGTCAATGAAAAAAGCAGTCTGAAAACTGCTAGGATAGTGATCACCAGCTGTAGGGCAAGAACCTTTGGGGTTTAAATTTTCCAATAGGCAATAAAAATGTATGCCTTCCTTTGAGATCCTTATCCCCAGCTGCCAAGATGACTGACAAGTCTGCTAACGGAGGTGATCACTCCTGCCAACAATCACTGCCTTTGCTGCTCCTTTGTAGTGGTTTCAGAGGGGATGTATTCACTAGGAGCAAGGCCCACTGTTCTCAGTTTTTATTTTTAAAATTTTCTGGGAATTTATGGGTGTTTGTTACAACAAATGAAAAAAATAGGTGAAAATCTGTTCAAAAACTACATGTATTTCCTGGGTAAATGTTAGGGAACAGGAGGACAGAAAAAAGCAACACAGAGAAAAAAGTACTGAAAGTAAAAGCACTTTGATGCTGTTGCTTGTTTAATGAACTGTACAGTCCATTAAGAGTATGGACTGTGGCAGGGCACTACCTCAGTCTCACTGGGCTTAGCACTTCCCCCGCTGGCTGTGGAGGGTTCTGGGTAAATCGGCCCCACTCTGACCCATGTTGGGCTTCCTCCTCTGTTTTCTCATCAGTATTTTCAAGGTAGGCCCCTGGGCAAGCCCAAGGAGTGCTCCTCCAGCAAACAAAAACCAATTTACAAATGAAGAGGGATACCCTTCCCTGGGCACGCAGGTGTGGGGGAGATTTCCTGTCGTTGTTCCCAGGTGTCAGTCCTTCCCCTAGACAGGCAGTCAGTTTGGTTGTTTCCACTGGAGAGTAGCAGCCTCATCACCCTACTGTTGTTAGTCCTGCAGCAGCTTGTCATTTCCTCCCACACCAGAAGAGGGTTTTTTAAAGATTTCAGGCAGTCCTTAACTGGACTCAGGTATCCCTAATTGACCTGAGGTAACACCTTCTCAGCTTATAGGGAAAAGGGCCTTTACAATTCTAGAGCTGACATACCTCTCAAAGAAAATGAAGAGAGGAAGAAAAAGGCAGCAAAGAAAAAGCACTCGATTTGAACTGAAATGCCAGCCTTCTCCACCCAGAGACGCACCTTGTGAGAACCAATGGCAAAGAAACAGCTGCTAGAGCCAATTCCCTATGGATTCATGGCACAGTGTAATTTAAAGAAATAAAGGTGTCTATTTAGGACAAAATGCAAAAATTGTAATAATCAATAAAAATCACTCTTGCATCTACCCAGCCTGACTTTCACAGTACATATATACCCATGCATGCGTGTAGCTTCTACATTGCTTTAGCCTAAGACATAGCCTCACATTTACACCTAAGCTAATTTACTGTTAACCTAAAGACACCTATCTAATGTACTGGCCTTTCTTAACATAATCAATGTCTTCACTTACTTGATGGGTCCAAACTTTGGGTGAAAATTAGTAAAAAAACAAGTAGTAGCTTTTGTAAAACCTGGAAGAAAACTGGAAACAAAAGTCCTGAACAGTTAGTTTCCTGAGAGGCTTTAGCTGTAATAAATGAAGGTGCTATGTCCTGATATAGTAGCTACACCTTGCATATGGGTCGCAAGATAGCCAACATCCAAGCACAACAAGTGTGATGCTTTTGTTGGCCTATTTCAGGTCACATCAAGCCATTAGCTGTGCTGCTTCAGATGTAAGGAAGAGAAGCAGTCACACAATACTTAAGAGGTCTCTGGTAGTTATAAGAAGCTTCACTGCTACCTGTATTGTCATGATGGATATTGCTGGCCTGTTGGTGATGGGTCAATCAAACTTGTCAGCCACAGCTAGTATTCCTATTTGGCCAACTGAATGCTGCCAAACAAAGGACCTGAAAAATGTTAGGCTGCCCAGTCATGCAGTTAACTGTCTGCTGAAAGCATATCAGTCACCCTGTTGCTTGGTTTGGACTCTTACCTTGCACTGTTCTGCAGTCATTTGTAGTAGCTTGCTGCTTTCTGGACCAGAGGAGAGACACATAAGGCTGTTGGTAAAGGTACCAGACACTTTAAGAAACCTAACAAACATACTTGCATATAAAAAGAAGCATCTTCTCCCTGAAGGCACTTGCTTGAGTGGGATGAGAAAGAGACTAAAATGATGGAGCAGTAACTTCCAATCTTTACTCCTCCTCCAAGGGGCGGCGCTATGTATATTTTGCCACCTCTGAGCAGGGCAGTCAGGCTGCTTTCGGCAGCTTGCCTGTGGGAGGGCTACTGGGCCTGTGCCTTCGGTGTATCCGCTGCCAAACTGCCGCCAAAACTGCGGGACCGACAGACCTCCTGCAGGCATGCTGCCGGACTGCTGCCCTCACGGTGACCGGCAGGCCACCCCCCGCCACCCGGCCCCTTGGCTTCCCGGCCCAGGCACGTGCTTGGTGCGCTGGGGCTTGGAGTTGCCCCCTGCCCTCCTCTCACTTATGCTTTGGTTCAAATCCCTGTACTACATTGATGGAGCAAGCAGTGAGACTGAGTCTTCTGAATGCAGAAATAGCAGCAGGAGACTTTTTATAGCACTAAGATGCAGTCAGGTACAGAGCCACCCTCATGGCCTACAGCTGATGCTAACACAGGAATTCTTGTGATTGTAATGGCCAGGAAAGAAAAACAGGCTTGGACAATGCTGCAGTCAATTGAAGCAAACTTACCACCTAATTTCCCCATGACCAAATAAGGCATTGGGTGCTCTAGCGCACAAATGTTACTGTTGCTGAGGTCAGGGTTGGATGAACTGAGAGTGTGTATTGTGTGCAGGGCAGTACAGGGGAGGAGAAAGGGAGCTCTTGGTGGAGGCGAGTCTGTCACCAAGACCAGCTCTACACTCCAGGTGCTATAGCTGCAGCTATGCCACTGTAGCGTAACATAGTGTAGCTGCTGCCAGCATCAATGGAAGGAGTTTTGTCTGTTGCTATTGAGAATCCACCTTCCTGAGCAGCTGTAGCTAGGTGGATGGAGGAATAGGTCTGTTAACCTAGCTGAGTCTAGACCAGGGGTTAGGTTAACTTAACTATGAGACTTGGGGCAGAGGGGGGTGAATATAGCAATGTAGCTTGGGTAAGCTAAATTTTCAGTATAGACCAGGCAGGGCCGGCTTTAGGAAGTGTGGGGCCCAATTCGAACAGTTTCGATGGAGCCTCGGCAGGGAAAACAAAAACACATAAAAAAACACGTGGGGCTTGTACTCACCGGGTGGTGCTCCAAGTCTTCGGTGGCACTTTGGCGGTGGGTCCTTCACTCGCTCCAGATCTTCAGCGGCACTGAAGGACCCGCCGCTGAAGTGCCGCCGAAGACCCAGAACAAGTGAAGGACCCACCGCCGAAGTGCTGCTGAAGACCCGCAGTGCCGCCAGGTGAGTAAAAAGGCGCCTCTAGCCAGGGAAGGGATTCTCACTGGGCGCGGGGCCCGATTCGGTGGAATTGGCCTAAAGCCGGCCCTGAGACCAGACCCCATACTAGTTAATCAATGTGTAGGTGTTAACGTCAACTCCCTCACTTGTCACTTTCTTGCTTTCAAGAGTTTGTTGTGTGGGTGGATTTGGCACATAATCATTCTTAGGGAGTTTAACCTTTTGTTGGGTATACAATAAACCTTCAGACATTGTTTTACATTCCAGCATTATCTACAAAAAACCACAGTTGAGGGCTGGGGCCCACTGCGCAGACAGACAGCTCTTCCAGGCTGCATGGCAAACAGGTGCCTGAAACAGACAGGGAGGGGGTAGGTTGAGTGGCTGAGATAACGAGAGAATTTAGCAGGAAAGCTGCAACCACAACCCAGCACTAAGCTAGCTCCTCCCACCCAGGAGAGATTTGAAGGCATTCCAGAAGAGGGGGTATGAGGCAAAGAGGGATTTAAGAGGATAAATGGCATTGTGAGCTTTGACCAGGAGCTTTCCCCAGAGTGCTATGTGATCTTCCTTGGTTCCTTGTAATACTGTAGTGTCACGATTAACGCCTCCTGCCAGCTTCAAATAGTCATGTTATGGGTTAGGTTGCTAAAGTGGCACATCTTTGCATGGAAAGAGGAATTAGTGGGCAAATGAAATCATGTCCTTCTGGAACTAGCTGTGGTGGGCAGCTGGATTCCTGTTTGCCTGTTAAGCCTGGGCTACCCTAGCAGGGGGTTCAAACTAAGATATGCAACTTCAGCTACACTATTCTTTTGCTTCTCATGAGTCTGAAATTATGCAGCGGCTAACACAGAAAACACAAGTGAAACAGTTTGTGGCTCAGAAACATACTCTTTAAATATGCTGTACACCCCCCCCCCCAAAAAAAACAAACAAAACCCAGAACCTGTACACAGCAGTCCTCTGAAGCAGCATGTGATGGAAATGCAGATGTGGACACTTTGGTTCCTGCCAAGTAATGTTTTTGGTTCACTTTGGAATGAAATTATGAAATGGCAGAGTTGCAGCAAGTGGTGATTGAAATTAGTTGCACTGATTTTCTCTCTGCTGCTTTGAGGAATTGATTTTCCCCCACCCCCAACTATGTAAATAAAGCATTGCATCTCACATGGGTGTCCCAAACACTTAACATTTTTTAATTAAAATCTTTCTACTCAAGAGCTTATTCTTTAATCCATGACTTACAAACTGCCTGATCCTGCCGCCACACTTAGCACTGCAAACTCTGGCAGGGACCATCTTTGCGTTGGAATAATTATATTTGGTCCCATTAGGTTCCATTGGGCAATTAGTGAGGAGGGGGCTGCAGGATTAGACCTGAGTGTTTAAAGGAGAAATATAAGCAGAAAGGGCTGTTCTTAGGGCACTAAAAGTTATTGCAATCTCACACTCCCTGTTCAAACATTTAACATGATGCAATAATCCTCATTAGGGGATGTGGCTAAGCTTGCCAAGAGAGCAATGCAAACAGAGGTAGTTGCAACAACATGATAAAATTAGATGTGTTAGCACTTTGATATTTGCATTAGCCCTGGCACAAAGCAATCTATTTCATGGGATCAGATTGTTTTAATTAAAACAAAACAAAAAAAAATTTGAATCCCAGGCAATCAATATAATGGATGTTTCACTGAAAATATAACCCACCAACAGTGATTTGCCATACATACTTAATTCCACTGCTAGTAAAGGATCTAATTCTGCTGCCACCGAACAGCAATTCAGTGGGGGCAACCTCAGGCCCTAATACTTTCCTTCGGTTTGCAAAATTAAAACCCTTAGTTTTCCAGATAGGCTAGAGTAACAGCAAATGCCCCAGACTACTAAACCAGGAGTGAAAATTTCTGCTTACGAAGTCACAAAAGTTAGTCAAAAGTGCCTCTTACTTTTATTTAACTCCATTCTTGAGTGACCAACTTGACGCCTTGGGGCCTGGCTTCCTGACACCACAGCTATTATTAAATGAAGCACTTCTCAAAGTCATGGGCCCAATGGGCCTCAAGCTGGACATCCAAATGTGTCGTGACTCATCAAAACTGGCTGCATCGCAGGGTCACAATTCATAGGATGCAAATATTGTGGCATGATGCATCTTGAGTAACTGGAAGGTTGCCTCTTTACATATGGGGAATATGCCTTTTCGAAATCGACAAGAGCACATGGAGGGAGAGTCTTTTCCATGTTCTTCAGCTGCAGCACAAAACAAAAAAGCTCCACTACTTAGACTATGCAGATTTATTTCAAAGTTCAGATCCTATTTGCCATGGAAATTCATCAGTTCGTTATTTTCTTTGCATTTTCTCTGGTAGGAAGTCTCATTTGAACTTACATCTTCCAAAAGTTGTGGTGAACCTATGGAACCATGAAGCTTAGGTCTGGCTCCAGCACCTACTCTAACATTTTCAGACCACATAATTGTTATTCCCAGCTAGTGAGCTGACATGGGAAGATTAGTCAGTTAGATGTTCTAAACAGAAGAGAGATTTCTTGTTAATCACACAAAGTCCACATTACACTGGCTACTTCAAGAACTTCATGCAGTCTTTTAACCAATTCACACATTTAAACCATTCCCCCTCCTCCTCTCCACCATAAGTAAAGTCTAGACCAATTGTACTCTAATATTAATGCATATTTTTCCTGTAGCGTCTGACAGGGAGTTCCCACTTGGTGAGCACACAATTTTCTCACTAAAAACCAGATGGCGTTTTCCTAAGATAACAGCTCAGAAAAATTCTAAGCCAGGCCAAATCCCTCTTATCTTTCTCAAGTGAGTAACCCAGTTTTGCAGTATGTGGATGAGTAGACACTTTGGTCTGCAGTCTTTGGTCTGCAATCTTGAATGGGCCACTGATATTAAAGATAGGCGCTCCTGTCCGGATAGGACTAGCATGTGAAACTACAGATTTCTACATCTGCAAAGGGACTAGGCTCATCTCTGGAGGAGAAAGACTAGCCCTAGGTCCCTGCTGGAATCGCCAAAATTCTTGTTATGATTATAAAGTGCCTAGCACAATCTGGTCCTGGCCTCTAGATGCTACTGCAATACAAACAACAACCATCAAAAGCCGTGGCTTGTTCTTCCCGGGCATAGTTGTCAACATTATTGTTTATATCACTTTTCCCCTCCCCCTATGTTAAATAATCATTGGTGACTGCTTGAAGAAAAAGCTACTTTGTTCCACTGAACTGTTGCTGATACACTAGAAAACATGTCCCACTGTTAAGAAAGGAGATAATCTTAAATCTGCTGGGCATGTACAAACACTTCTCCCCTCCACCCCAGTTTTTTCTAATGTTGGCAGTGTAAATTGAATGATAACCCCTTGATGCTTCAAGTATCAGGCTCTAGGGTGGGAAGAGAAAATAAAACTCACCCTGAGAATGTGGATGATTGTGTCATTCTGACCTTTACCCAATAATGCAGAAGAAAATTTCTGATTTTAATCATAGCAAACCAGTCTATTTAATACACAGTTATCTGATAACACAGTAGTCCATTCACGAAGGAATAGGTCTTGTATGATTAGAGAACACTGAATTATTACGGGATATAAAATAAGACAAGAGATGACAACTACTTGTTAAATTTCTGCCCGTGTAAGCTGGTTTCTATCCATTAGCTGCTATATGAATTTGCTATATCGTATATACACGTTGGTGCATGGGAAGAAATCTTAGGAAAAAAATGAGTTAGATCCTTGTCTCGGTCATACAACTGTCAATCCTGTAACTCCACTGAATATAGAGCCAAACCCTGATTCTACTCAACGGCAAAGCTCCCGTTTTCTTCAGTGTGACAAATATGTATCCCTAAAGCTAGGCTTCAACTGAGGTCAGCCTCTAGTCTCTGATGTTTCTTACAAGGCTAAAATTACAGCTGAAGGAACTTTTAAATATTACCAGTGACTGAAGACAATTAAGCAGAACACCCCTCTCTATCAGAAATAAATTACAAGTACTCAATTCAATACATAAAAAGGGACACCATTTGGCTGCACTAATCTATTTTGGCACCTATTAGAAAAGAGAGGTCTAGAAAAGGATTCTCTTCACAAATAGTTGTAGTGTGCGCTAACTAGGTGTGAACCAAGACAAGTAAAACAGACCCTTCAGATTTTGTCTATGAGGACAATAGGGCAGCAAGTCACTTAAAAAATTGTTTTTTTCAAGATGACTCCTCTCCCTTAGACTGGTTCTATACTTCAGTGGAATTACTGCAATTTATACCAGTGTATGAAGTTAGCCTACATCCCAAGGCTGACTGGTTTTAGAAATTAAAACTGAGTTTAAAACCAGGACAAATCAGCTCCCCAGGCTATGTATCATGAAACAGTCATGGTCAGAAAATCACCACTTACATGCCAACCTATTTTCTTCCTGGCCAATCAAAACAGACATATTGAGGGGGGTAGCGGGGAAGGAGAAGAGATGCAGACATGACAGGTAAACAGAAAAAGAACAGTGCCTTTTGTCAAGCCAAATCTTTCTGCAACACAATCCAGTTCTGGCTGTGATAAGCCTGTGGAGTGAAGTGTGGTAACCTGAATGCCGCAAAGATGCTTCAAGGCAGGAAATCACCATCAGCTCAGTTAAATAAACTAGGATACTGGGAGATCAGCGTGAATCCTCTTCTAATTGGTGGATAAAGGGCCTTTTCTACAATCCTGATTTCTGTGAGTAATTCCATTGCTATATTGTGATTCAGTTCCCTAGCCAGGTGAACCCCAAAGGCTGTACGTGGGGTGGGGTGGGGGTGGGGAACGATGACTCATGTGACATCCATTGCAAGCTTGTATTCAAAGATGAAGCCCAGGGCAGCAGTAACATGGTTACTGCTGCGATAAAGCAGCAGGCAGAACATTTACCGCACTAACCCCAGAGGAATGGATTGTTACCAAGGCGAATGATGAGTGGGTCAAAATGTTAGGATGAAGTCACATTTTCAGGCCCCCACCCTACAGGGGCTTGCGATCATGTTGAAAGCCAATTTCGAAAGTGGCTGTAGTAGTCTGGGGTCTCTACATAATTCACCTCTAGCAGTGGTAGCAATGATGGAGGAGTTAGAGCAGATACAGCCTTGCCCAGCCTCTTAACAAGGTTTGTAATCATGCCAGCCATAGATCCTGAGGCCCTGTGGGAACATTCACTGAAAATACCATTGCTAATGCTTCTTCAGCTCCACCAGTGTTAGCAATGTTAGGGGCCCTAGTGTGATGGCTGCAGGTTTTAACACCATCTCAGGTAACCAAGCGCTTAACAGGTCTGATTGGTGTTAGGCTGCTGTTGGTGTGTTAGGTACCATGGTCTTTAGACCTACTCAGGACACACTTTTTAAAAGAAACTGTGCAGCAGCACAGCTACATGAGCGCTTCATAGGTTGCTAACTCAGGGGTACCTGTGGAAGCAACAGTGCGACATGATTAGAAAAATGTAGCCAGGGTGTAACATAGCCAGGGCCTGCATGTTCACAGTGTTCTATGCACTTAAAAGCCCAAGGCAGGATCACACTGGTTGTCCCTAGGGCAAGTTAGTAGTATTGAATAACGCTTCAGATTTTGGCTTATGTAGAGACAGGCTCAGTAAAAACCATACTAGCCTTGAGCATTCAACATCAGCAGCACTAATGTAGACTGGTTGCTGGTGTTTTTGTCAGTCTGCCATCTAGACCTACTCTGACCAAAGTCGGGCCAGTGGTGGATCCATTCGTAGGGCTCTAACTGCTGGAACAGATATTTCTTCTTAGCAAGTCTTTGCTAAAGGGCGAAGTCTATGCCTGGGTTCTAGCAGAATGGCTGGCTGAGGAAAAAATCCATGTCCACTCGTGGCCAGTGAAACCATGCATGCTTCAACTAGTCAGCCCTGGCATTAGGACATGGCTGTTGCTAGCTTAGTTCTGGTTCCCGTAGCGAGTCGGAGTACAGAGTTGGATGGGCAAGAGGAAACCAGCAGGAAGCCTATCATCAGGTATTGCAACCAAGAGAAGCAAAAGGCCAAAGCATTAGTAAATGAAATATTTCCTGCCGTAAGCTTAGGCTAGCTGATTATTAAAAGAAATGAGATGAGGTGGGTGAGGTGTAACATCTCATTGTACCAATTTCTTTTGGTGGAAGAGACACGTTTTTGAGCTTCACAGAGTTCTTCCCTAGGTCTGGAGATAGTAACCAAAGTGTCATAATCAAGTTAGGTCCAGTAAAAGCTATTATCTCACCTACCTTGTGTCTCTCTCTGCCTGGGTCCAACATGCTACAGCAACATAGTAAACAAGTATTAAAAGGAATGTTTGTCACACCAATAGTCTTCAGGGGATGTTATTCTGAATATAGTAAAGTTTTCTAAGGGACTTGTTTACCTGTAGTTGAAGATGCATTTGCAGAAGTGACAGATTATGCTCCTGCAATTGGTGCAGTGTTGCCCAGACAATCAGAAGACCAGTTTTGAGGATCCTTTTGAAATTTGGCTCCGTCATGGTATTTAAACCTTACGCTTTCCCCATGACTTGGAAAAATTACCTTGTGCAGAGATTTGTCCTTCAGCTGAAAAGTTCAACATTCACAGAGAGGACTGCAAAATAGGAGTTTCCTGGGCCTGAGGAAATTGGGCATGTGCCTGCAGTTACAAAGGGTGGTGACCTTTGCAGCAAGTTCACGGAAAGGCCACACCCCATGACAGTCTCTGTACTGGGCTATACAGCTGCTGCATGGCTACATATAAGTTCTCTCAGGCAATTTTTTACATCTTGGAACGGCGTTCCCATCTCATTCATGAGAGACAAAACAGAAATCTAGGGGTCAGGCATCCACTGCAGCTTATTTAAATATAATGTATTGATAGGAAATGGACCATCACGAACGATGCACTTGCTTTGAAGTGCCCGGCTGATGTCAGGAAATTCAGTGCTGTAACCTGTCAAGGGATAGGACAGGAATTTGGAAGATGGCCTTTAATTCCACTGGCAGACTTGAGCACTCAATTCCAACTGACTAGCATATTTCCAGGTTCCTCTGTATCTCTCGACAGATATGCCATCCCCAAGAGGACTTTGAAAGATGCTACTTCCATAGTGGCCTCTAGTGACATATGGCCACCTATGTAGCAAGGAAAACAAGCAGCTAGGATTGTGAGGAGGCCGAACGAGGACCACACCAACAGACATGTACACGTAAGACACAAAAACTGGCTGTAAGTCACTTTTACAAGTTTCTTTATGAAATTAAATGTAGCCCCTGGCTAGGGGAAAGATATAGTGCAAGAATGACTTTGTACATGCTACTGAATTCAGATATCCCTGGATAACTAGACTTCAGTCAGCTACAGTATCAGCAAACACTGGAACTCTGAGCTTTGCAGACAGTTAGTGCTTACTCACAATAGCAACACGCTGGAACAAATGGGTGTTTTCCTTACAACCACCCACAACTTCTCCTAAGCTATGGAATTCAGTCCTTATGGCTTCTAACTCTTTCACTATTGTAAGGCAAATCTTTCTTTTACTAACCAAGGATTAAATGAATTCTTTTTGGCCACAATTTACAAACCTGCACGCCTACCGCTAAGCTCTTAATTCCACATTTAGGCACCTTATAAATGGCCTGATTTCTTTTTTCAAAAGTGCAGGTGACCTGGAATACACCTCAATATGGGGGGTTGTACATGTTCTCAGGTTTGGAAAAATCCATCTATTTTGTTTGAAGGTGCTCAACTGTGGAGTTAGTACCTTAACTTAAGGGAATTAAGTTTGCAGATGTTGGCCTTTGTTTTTTGTTAACAAAAAAAAGACAGACAGACGAACAGGCATCATGTTAACAACATCTGACAGGACTGATTACAAACTTACAAAATACACAGCTCTGTATTTGCCATAAATAAACACATTACAAACGTTTAACATTTTCATTGGCCAGGAAATATGGCAGAGTGACAGCGGGAAGAGTCTAAGGAGCTGACAACAGTATTTATTTTAGGCACATTTTTTTCCTAACTCATTTTTTTTTGTTACATAACTCAAAGAAAATCAACGAGGTTGCAAGATGCATGTACTTCCCTCATGCTGTGGGTTTGCCTGACACCATTTAATGGACTATGGTTCGGCGGTGTGTTGACCCAAGGAAAAGAAAAAGGGCACAGCGATATCATTGTTGCCGTCTCTGAGTACCAATAAAGGCTAATCCGTCTGTTAAACGTGTAGTAAGATCATTTCTTTGAAGATGAACTTGGGGATTGGGGTAGTGAAAGGAAGGGTTTAGTCCCCCCAAAAGTAAATCACATCAGCAACAATGAACCCTGGTTCTGAGCATGCTCAGTAGACACCAAGCATGCAGGTGCTGGAATGGACAAACTGCCATCTCTGCATGGTCAGCCAAGTTGGCTGAAGGCTAGAGTCTCTGGCAGTTGTCAGACAGCAATAATGTTCACAGCCGGGAGGATTGGTTCAAGATGCAGCTGACAACAAGGGTAAGACGAAAAACAGTTCAGGCTCCATCCTGTCGTGAGCTCTTCCTGGGGGTTTGTATGGCTCCCGAGTGTTGTGCAGGGCTGGCTCACTTTGACTGGCACAAAAACACGCAACACAGTGTCCCATTTTGGACCCATTCAAGTACAGTCAGTCTGCAGAATAAATAGGGAAGGAAGGAGCATGCGCCATCCTTTGCAAACAGAGGGGTGGAGGTGCCGGGGGTCCGTCAGCTGGAACTGATGGCTAAAGTGCTTTCTCAAAAGGGATTCAGGCACAATAGGGAGCTGCCCCTCACTTCCGAAAGGGTGTCAGCCTGCTGATGTTCTGCCAGAAGTTCGAGGGCTTGCGCTTGGGCTCTGCCAGCATGAAGACTTGCTGCTGGGGGAGGTTGGTAGGCAAGGTAGGGTGCTTCTGACGCATCAGGAAGTCATAGTAGGGCCTGGTGACAGCTGTTTAGACCGTGAGACAGGGAAGAGCAAACATTAGACTGGTACAGTCCCAAGGCCAATTCCACACAGTCATTCTCAAAGCTGAGGCAGAGTTAGCCATGATAAGTAACAGCTAGTTACAGATGACTCTGTTTTGAGTTATCTAACCCCAATGGCAGTTTGGGGATTAAGCCGATAGTCTGGGAGTGCCCCAAATGTTGATTGGAATTCAGAGATGCTCGCATGCCCTCAGAATGTTGCCTGCAGCCACACGCAGCAATGCGAGGACAAAGCTGGACACTTAAGGCATGTCTACACTGCAAAGGAAAAGCCTCAGCAGGCCATACCAGCCAACTTGGGCTCTTGGGGCTGCTTCATTGCAGTGTAGATGTCTGAGCTACAACCCAAACTCTGGGACCCTCCCACCTTGGAGCCCGAGCCCAGAAGTCTACACTGCAATGAAACAGCCCCAAAGGCCAAGCCTGAGTGAACTGGTATGGGTCTGCCATGAATTTTTCTTTGCAGTGTAGATATGCCAGGCCCATTACAGTGATCTACTGCTGACAAACTTAAACAGCACCCACTTCTGAATGCTTGGGAGCCTGGTTAACTGACCCACACCTGTGCATATTAGCCTGTGTGGCAGGTTGTAAATATGCAAGTATTTGTAAATGTTTAAAAGTTGCAAAGTCTTACTGAGCAGAGGGCCCAGTCCACAGCATTTAGCTATAGATATGGACTTGGAAGCCCTCGGGGTTCGGTAGTATTTGGAGTTAGGGGCTTGTCTAGACTACAGACGCTACAATGGCACAACTATGGCACTGCAGCCATAGTGCCATTGTGTAACAATAGAAGGGGTTTTTCCATCACTGTAGTTTATCCAAGAGGCGGTAGCTAGGTCAACAAAAGAATTCCTCCATCAACCTAGTACTGTCTACACTGGGGCTCATATCGGCCTAACTGCTTCTCTCGGGTGAATTTTTCACATCCCTGAGTGACCTAGCTAGGTTGACCTAAGTTTTCGGTGTAGACCAGGCCTTGGTTCACTGCACTAGAGAGAGACTCGGCAGCCTGTGCCAACTGGATCTGGCTCCTGTTTCCAAACTCCCATCATACTTGGCAATATCTGGCTCCAAGTCTGGGTTACAGCCAAACTGTCCTTCTTGGATTTTTGCAGTGCTGTAAAATAAACTGACAGCCTGTGTTTAATTCCCCACACAGTACCCAGGGAACCATAGAAAGGTAAGAGATTGAATTCTTTGGCAAGCTACAGTAGAGGGAGTGCCGCCACAAAGTCTGGTTTCCCAGGCCGGTTCTGTGAATCCTCACCTGGAGGCAGTGTCCATGATGAAGGGCAGGACAGGCATAAGGAGGGGAAACTTCCCTGCAACTCATAGAGCTCATCCTCCCTTCAGCTACTGCTAAAACTCCCTTGTTAGGCTGCTGCTTTCTGTCCTGGGTGCCTACAGATGCTGTTGAAGAACACATTATCTGCATCTAGCCTATCCCATGCACAGCAAAGGGCGGGTATTTAATTAACTGTTCTATTGTGGTAGCACCAACACTGTGCCAAATAGCACACAAACATACATAGAGAGACTGCCCCTGCCCCAAAGGCCTCAACCTAAACTCTTTTCACTTCCCCAAGAGTTCCCTTTAAACTCCTCTTGTCATTCTTCCTGCAAGCTGCCCCATTCAAATTGCTGAGAGACCTGGCTTCTAGGGCTGAGGGGGGGATTCCAGTCTCCAGCCAGATGCCATCCAACAATCTCATAAACAGAAGCTGCCAATTGTATTAGCTACCTTGAACTGTACTTGGGGTTTTGGAATATGAGCCAATGATTAGACACACAGAATGGCCCTTGTAGCCAGGAAATTCTGAGTTGCTGAATTTCACTGGCTTAGCTAAGGCTGCCAAGTCTTCAACCTGGTGAGAATTGTACTGCAATTTCCCACCTCTCTGAGCCTACCAGCTGGCCTATCCCAGAGCTTTGTTAGTGTCACACCATTAACACTAATCACATGCTGTAAAATCAGCTTGTTCGGGGAAAATTTCCATATAATGGGAGGCAATCGAAAAATACAGTGCTAAGTAATTTCCACAGCTTGCGGACAGTTCAATTAATTTCACCAGGATCCTAGTTCCCTGTCATGACTCTTTTTCTGTATTTTCTTTCTCATCCAACAGTGATGAAGGGCTTGATCCAGCAAAAATATTACATACTCATAAAACTGCATTTCCTAGTTCAGTTCACCTAGGAGAACAATAGCTCTCAATATGGTAGTAGGCAGTTAGTGAGGTGTTAGTCACCCCCATCTTTAACATTCCTGTTTAACCCCAGTGGAACCAGACTAGGGTGACCAGACAGCAAGTGTGAAAAATCGGGACGGGGGTGGGGGGTAACAGGATCCTATATAAGAAAAAGACTCAAAAATCGGGACTGTTCTTATAAAATCGGGACATCTGGTCACCCTAAACCAGACCCACCAGTGGAAATCCTTAGTCATTTCCCTCTTAACAGTAGGAGTAGGGAGATGGATCAAAGTTTGTGACCAGTCACGTCTCCCATCCAGTTAAGAGAGTTTATTGACTGGATGGCACTAGAGTCTGGTTTATTTTCAAGGTCTACAGTCGCTGTGAGATTCCTTAACATTGTGTTTAGCTATGGACTCCTACTGGGATCTGAACGGGAGGTTAACTCTTAACACTGTGTTCTTTATTTAATACTGAAATGCTACCTTAACATGTGGAATAACAAACTGTAAATATTGTTATGAACAAAATAATGGTCACTGGGACGTTACGCTGAAATGTTGCTCACCTGTTTATCAATAAGTTCAGACTGCTTAATGGGGGGCATGTTTATCAGTGAATCTACATTTTTATTTAAAGGGGACTTCACTAAAATATTTGTTTTCTGAACTGTATATGCTAATCCGATTTACAGCTTGTATTTTTTACTCTTAATTTTGATCAGGTTTGGTCCTAGGCTCCATAAACCCAGAGTGACAGAAAATTAGAATGGTTATTGCTAAAAGAAGGGCAATTGCTTCTCGTTCATTTCCCTGCCCACTTTTTTCCTCCACCACACCAAGTGACCCCTGTGCCACTGGAATAAAGATCTTAAAACCTACCCCCCCAGTGGAAGGAGAAGAGTAACACTTACCAAGCTCCCAAAGATGAACAAGCTGGGGGAGGGGGCAATTAATGCACTATCAGCCAAAGCTTATTTGAAGTCAGGTTTTTAGATGTGCTTAGGAGAAAAAGAAAGGGCCACACTCACCCTTAGGCTTTCCGGTGTGGTGCTGTTTGTTGGCATTCAGCATCGCTTGCTTCTTCTGCACCTCTGTGATTGAAAAACCTTAAAGACAAAACCGAATCTGTTAGCAGCTGTACTGCTTAGGGCTCCACCTAGTTCCTCCTACAAACAGCAGGGCTCACGCATAGATCAGAAGAGGGAAGTGTGGGGATGAACACATCACAATGGATTTGATTGTGCTCTTCAGGCACAGCCCCACATTGGGGTCTGCCTTGCTGCAGGAGCCCCGGGACACATTCTGGGTAGAGCTCAGCCAGAATTGCCCCTGGTGCTGAGGGAGAGTGTATGCTGCCCAGAGCGCTCTGCCAATTTTTAGCAATTGCAACATGTGCCTCACTACACCTCCACTCAGTTCTCCCTGCCTCCTTGGTTAGCATGGTCAGGGGCAGCCTATCATATGGCCTGCACTCTTGGCACACTGGGCTGGACCTGCTTGTGTGGCCCTAGTCACGTTAGACCAAGTATGAAAACGGTGAGATGGATTTGCCCCCTAAAGAACATGTGATCATGTATAGAATCCTGGATCAATCTTGTGTTGGGCTATTGATGAGTCTGTCTCTAACCTTACCAGTGGGAAGAACAATTCAAAACTAACATAACTTACTATTTAATGGTTCAAGCAGGCTAAGCAAAAGACTTTAGCAGCTCCCTGAGACTTCATTTCAGTGCTTGCTCTCTGCTCTATTCTTTGTATGATGAGCAGAGGGGAAAAGAAACATCATGCAAAATATATACATCTGCAGCCCAGCCCTGGGCTGCAAAATATATACATCTGCAGCATGTATTGCATTTGCACACGTTTGTGTTCAGCGTGATGGAGGGCCCTGCTACACAGACAGCCTTGCCATACCAGTTTCCTGGTCAAGCTGAACCTGTTTCCTTTCATTCTCGAATGCCTTAAGCCAGCGCTGTTTCTGTTCAGGCTTTTTTGCACAGAATAAGTGGACTTCCTCAGGGTCCCTGCAGAGCAGCTTGAATGCATTCTTAACACTGATATTGAAGTCCTTATCCTTCCCATCATCCATGTCCACTATTTCCATGTCATCCATGTTGATCCGACTCTTATAATAGAGGATGTCCCGGCGCAGGAGATCCTGTAAGAGATTATTTTCATTGTAACTATATCCAATTTCCATGCACACACTTTCTTTCTCTTCCTAGCCACAACAGATGACCTGCTACCTTGCTGATGTGCACCACTAGCTTATGAGGAAAAAGCAATGACACCTAAGCCTCTTCGCCCTACTTTCTGATGCTGGCTGCAGTCTTATAACAAGCTGGTAGGGCCCAGGAACAGTTTCTGTAGCTGATGAAGTATGTGTTTGAGCAGGAGTACACTTACAGCAGTGTGATAATACGTACTGCCACTCGGGGTGAAAGTGAGCCGGTACGGCATACTGGTAAGAACCCGCACCCGCCTGTATGCAGCCCACATTAAAGCGCTGGCACGGCGCTTTAATGTCCCTGCCTCTTTTGCCTCCCCCATCAGCGGCCCTGCTGGTAGGGTCCGTACCGGCAGGGCTGCTGACAGGGGAGGCAAAAGGAGCAGGGACATTAAAGCGGTGTCCAGAGCCACAGACCCTTTACATTGCCCCTGGAGCCCCGGGCGGTGTGGGCCAGGCAGCCTGGAAGGGCTGGCTGGGGGATGCTGACTCCCCAGCCCTGCCCCTTCCGCCTAAGGCTCTGCCCCTTCCGGGGGTTGGAGCCCCCCCCAGCCCTGCACCGGTAAGTGTGTGCAGTTACTTTCACCCCTGCAGCCACTACTATCAACTGCACTAGAATGCTTCTGTAATTCACTGTCACTTTCCAGGATGTCTGAAAGGCGAGCACAGGTTCCTGTCATTGCCCTGACATGGTGACTCTGGGTACTTACTAAGCCAGACAACTAGTCAACGTTGTTACTCCAGATTTAGGATAGTGTAATGGAGCAGGATTTGGCCCCTACAGTGTCAAGAAGCCACAAAATGCAAGATTGGATTTTCCTGCTAATGTTGCTGGTGAAAATACAGCTAGCACTAGTGTCTGAGGAAAGGCCCTCATTAGTTTAAGTCACTTGAAGTAAGGAATTGTGGGTATAGTGAAATTGGGCATGCGCTCAGTGAAAAGCTTTGGTGCGGTCACTTCTTTCTACAACATGTCAGAGCCCTGTCTCCCTTCTCACTAGGTCACAACACATCTGAGTTTTTGCATTTACACATGTAGCTGTGACCAGCCAGCATTCCCAATGAAAACGAGCCAAGTGATGCTTGGCCTACTGATGTGGGGGCCTGGTTTTCAGCCGTGCTGAGCTCTTTGACATCACCTGAAGCTTGTAGTGCTCAGGGGTGAAAATAACTTAAAGGACTTGCCACTACTCCTGTGGAAGGGGAGGGGCCTCAACTGGAAGAGGCATGGCCTCTATCGGAAGAGCTGGGGCCTTTAAATCCCCGGGCTTTTAAATCAGGATTTAAAGGGCTCGGGGATTCAGCTGAAGCTAGGAGCCGGGCCCTTTAAATCACCCCCAGAGCTACCAGCTGCAGAGGCGGCTGGGAGCCTTGGGGTTTGGGCAGAAGTGAAAGTAATTTACATTTCTTACCCATATGGTCCAATTGCAAGCAACCCACCTCTCCTACATACTTCATGGATCCCTCCCATTGCATGACATAGATAGAGAAAATAAAGCTTCTATTACTACTACCAGGACTGTCTGTAATAAAACTTTACTATTGGAATAAGCCTGAAAAAGTGAAAACTCACTGTCACATTTTTCTCCGTGTCTTCCCTCCTCCTCCAGCCAGGCTGCGGACACTAGGCTCCATGATTTCTCCCTGCCTGGCACTGAGCAGCAGCTGCAGAGGCTACTCTCTAGCTTGCAGCAGGGAGCAGGGAGACTGGCTGAGGGAAGGAGAAGCCTGCATCCTGCATAAGAACAGTTTAAACTCAGCTGTTCCCTGCATGGTTCAGTAACATTTCAAAGAGGATCTGCACGCAGTTTGGACATCACAACCATGATCCTCTGCTGGGGAGGGAATGGGACAGATTTGAACTTGGAAATGGTTCCTGATTTTGATTGTGTTTTTTGTGTATAGGAGATCCCCTCATCCCGGAGGCAGAAAAGAACTACCTCTGCCATGGTCACACACACCCTCCCCCCCAACCCCAACAACAACAACAACAACCAGGAGTGAAATTAATAAGGATGCCAGAAACCACTCCTAACCCCGAGGGCTGAACCAGTCAGGGAACAGCTGAGTTTAAACTATTCTTATGCAGGGGGCAGGCTTCTCCTTCCATCAGGCAGTCTCCTTTTCTTACCGGTCCTCTGTACCGGCCCGTACTGGCTTACTTTCACCTCTGTCAGCAACCCTGAAAATCAGGCCTGTGAATTAGCTCGAACTCTGAAAGAGCTTTCAATAAAGAACACCATATGGGGAGGAAAGGGTCTATGGGGCACATTGTGCTTCCTCCGAACAAAATACAAAACTGATCTTTCAATACTACCCATCCAGGGGAAAGTGCCAAAAGGCAAGACCCCAAGTGAAATATGTTGTTCCATCCTCACTCAGAGCCTGAGCCAAAGTCAGTAGAAGATTCTCATTGACTTCAGTGGGCTTTAGGTCTGGCCCTAAAGGGAAGACAGGCTGCTTTAAGGACTGGGATCCCTCTTGTTATTTAAATAGGCCTTCTCCTTGGGACCATTATAATCCAATATAGGAGCTGAAACATGCCACGTTTTCCCTATGAGAGCAGTGTATCCGAACTGATTGATCTGGAAGTTAGGTATCCAGCCACAGCCATTTTGTCTTCTGGGTACCATTTCAGTAATCTGGCCCTAAATTCCTGCTGATGACAGCCGTGTTAGGTGAGGGAAAAAATAGTGATGGCAATGTTGATGCATTTGATTTTTTTAAAATTAAGCCTCATGCTGATCCTACAAAAACCAATGCTCAGTTGTCTTCTCTAGAGTGACCAGACAGCAAGTGTGAAAAATTGGGATGGCGGGTGGAGGGTAATAGGAGCGTATATAAGAAAAAGACCCAAAAATTGAGACTGTCCCTATAAAACCAGGATATCTGGTCACTCTATTCCTCTCTCACTGCAGAAGACCTGCCTGCCAAGAGCCCACTACTTCCATTTATCATCTGCAATCAAGTGCACAGCAGACCAGCATGGCAGGAAAAAACTGCTGTGTACTCACATACACAACTCCAGCCCCCTGACTGAAAAACAGACATGTCAAGCTTTAGCCTGCCAACCTACACACTGGCCCTCTTTAAAGATATTCTGGGGAGGGGAATGTAAAAAGTAAAACTGAACTGAGGTGGGATTTGACTTCAGTGAGCATATCAATCAACAGAGGTAGAGACAGGCTCCTCAAGTTACCTTCTTACAGCAGACCAGCTGGTGATCAAAGAGGAAGAACATTCTCTGCTGGGTCTTCGCTTGAGGCTGAGAGATTTTGGTTAATTCCCCAGAATAGATGAGTTCTGAGCTTCTGACTAGGACGTCTTCACCCTGGCAGCAGCAGCAGCACCACAAAGAGCATGTCAGTTTGTCCCAAGAATCACAATAATTCTACCTGATTGAGCACCTGGGCTTGATTGGCTAAATGGTGTGGTACTGACCTACCATCCTGGATCTTAGGTGAAAGTTCATAAGATGTCACAATGACCTAGAACAACAAATGTTGATGGGAAAAAGTGCAAAGGGGAGACAGACTGAATTAGTCCAAACAAAAAGGCCTCCTGGTATAACTAAAGGAGTTAAGATCATGTTTGGTAAACAAGAAAAACGTGCAACCAAAAATCAGTGAACCAAAATTGGTGCATCCTGGATGCAGGCCTTCTCTGTGAATGTGGATGGAGTGAAAAAGGAGCAAGAGCTGTTGTATGAATTTAGATAGAATAAATGGGCCAAAGGCATTAACATAACTCAGTCACTGTCTAACACTCAACAGCGTTAAACAAGGTTCAGGGTTTAGTAAGCAAAGACCTCAGCCTGCTTAGTACTATGGCAAACACACCATTAAAAATCCTTAGCTTTTCATTAAAGACATAGAGAAGAAGGAAAAACAGTTAAAGCAGTTGAAATATAAAGCATTAAGTAAGGCTTTCATTTTAAGAAGATTTCTTGTTCCCTTTCTTAGCTGGAGGGAGTTTTTAGAAGGAAAAGCCCCCTTGTCTGACATCTCTTAGATGGTATCAAAGATGGTCATAACTGTCCTTTTGGGGAAGAGAGAAGTTAGTTGAGATGAGATGGAGCTGCTGCTGCTGCTGTTGAAGTCCAATCCTGTTTCATCTCAGGTGGGATTCAGCTAGAGCCGGCAGTGGTGGTGATGACCCCTAAAATGCTCTCCCTGGCCTGGTCTGCTCAGGACATCCCCAGGATCAGGATGATGAAGGTCCAGGGTCCCAGGAGATGGTGGGGAGTAGCAGCCACGGTGAAATTTGCTCCATTAGCCAATCCCTCCCCCTCGCCAACGTCTCTTTCTTTAAGGACCTCCAAAAGGGAGTTATGGGTGGATAGTGCATCCCCTCATTATTTTGTTCACCAGTTAGGTCTAGTTTCTGACATACCAATTTTGGTTCACTGATTTCTGGTTGCACACTTCTCTTAACACACTCCTTGAGTTATATCAGGAAGCCTTTTTGTTTGGACTGATTCAGTCTGTTTTCCTTTTGCACTTTTTCCCATCAACATTTGTTGTTCTAGGTTATTGTGACATCTTATGAACGTAAGCACACTATTTTACAATTGAGCTCACAATTAGGGTAAATTTGTAGGTCCAGTTATCACAGCACGATCTCATGCCATCACAACACTGGAGCACAATCCCAGCCTCCCATGAGAGTGAGGGATGCTGTCCCTCTCACATCCACTGAGCATCAATTTGGCTTGGCATATGCAGAAAATGAAATTTTGTTCTGGATTCAGCCGCATTTGTCAGGTCTGGATCATCTGCTTATCTGCTGAGCCAAATCCTCTGTCCTCAGAGGGGCTACATTAGTTTACACTAGCTGATGGGGCGGGAGGAGGAAGGATAGTTTAATCAAAATACATTTGCTCAGCTCTAGAAAACAGGCAGTTTTGTTTATTTTAAAAAAATAAATAAAACTGGTTTTAAAAAGAGCTTTTCTGAGCATGCACAAATACTATAGGAAAATTCAGATGCCATTCTATCTGTCAGGGCCTGGTAACCCTCTCAAGGATGTCGCTTAGAATACTAGATGCGAACTCTGCCTGCCTCAATAATGCTTGAAAATTGTTCAAATAATAAATGATTTATTGGAATTTCAGTAAGCAGCATGTGCCAATTTCCTTCTGCAAAGAGCAAGGATGTATGGTAAACAGGACCCAGAGAGCTGTACAAAGCTGTAGAAGGGTATCAGGCTAGCTCAGGTCTTTCAGAGTTCCTCCAACCCTATCAGGAGAAGGTGAATCAACAAGCATGAGTGTGACAGAATGTGACTGGGCTAGTGAGCCATATAAAATAATCACTTGGGGGCCCGATTCACTTTGTGGGGCACTTGAGTCCCCTTACCTCCCAGTCCTCTATGGAACTCTGCCACTGGGCAATTTTGTCTATGTTCTCCAGCCTCCTCTTTCTCTCATTGATCAGTCGAGCAACGTTCTTCATGGCATTTAAGGCAGCTTCAACATCTTTAAAATCCCTAGGGTGAAACAGATTTCGTTAGGCACGTCTACACAAGCAGAGCGGAATCCAGAAGTGCTGCAACTCTAGAGTCTAGTGAACTGGAGCACAGAGCTGGAAATCTTGGTTCTATTTCTGGTTCTGCCACTCACTTGGGTTGTATTTCTAAAGCACTTGAAGAATGTCACATGGAGAACCCCGTGGGCCACATTTTCAGAAGAACTCATCTCTCATTTAGGCATGATAATAAGAGGTCAGATTTTGAAAGGAGCTGTGTTCTTTGGAAAGCCAGGCCCGAATGGTGAGCTCTGAGTATTTGAAAATCTGACCTAGCAGGTGCAAAGTACTTGTTATTCTAAGTATCTGTTTTCCCTGGAGATTTAAAGCCACTATTTTGTCCAACACAAAAACAATTCTTTAAGTGAAATTGCTAAAGTGACAATATTTTCATGCCATTACATTTGAAGATTTACTTGTCAGACATGGGCCAAGACCATTTAGAAATGCATGGGTCCCTTTCAAACAGGAGGCATTATCTATTTGTGGCAGGACAGAATCTCTCCCAACCAACCCACACACCATCTGCTACCACCATCTCACTCACTAGCCCTGGAAGAAGAGCGCTGGAGTCTCTTGCCTCACACACTATTTCCATAATATCAGAGCACCACCTGTGGCACGTACTCTGAGTAATCCCTTCCAGATATACTTAGTTTCACAACACAGTGTTTATGACTTTAACACCATACACACATAAAGTAATTCAGAGAAACATCAGTGTGGTCATTAGGAACTTGAAAGTCCAGCTCAATTCATAGTGTGTCACTATGATCACTTTCCTCCAATACAGATTTTCAGGTTTATTTGTGTAACTCTAGTTATATCAGGTACATTATTAAGAGACATTCACCCTCGTACTGTGATTCCTTAAAAAAAACAACTGATCAATGGTTGAGCTATGAGAATTTGAATTGATTCTGTCAAAACTGTAAAGAGATTCTGTTTAAAAACACGGGCCCAAAGTTTGCCATGCCTTGAAATTGTTAAGATGCCCTAGACAAAGTTCTCTAGAGCCAAAAGGTCACATCTTCAGCAATTTGCACAACCCCATTGAAGACATTTTAAGTGCAATGATTCCCATTAACTGAGGATCTGGCCGTAAACAGCTAGCTGGTATATTTTAACCCTATTACCTTGACTCCATAAAATCAAAATCATGGAACAAACATGCCCATGCCGTGTGTCTCAGGAACAGGTTTCAAAGCTGGGGGGTGACTGTGCAGAGGGGGTTGAAGTAGCCCAGACCTAATGTATGAACTGTGCATGTCCCTGATGCGATGGAGAAGATCTCCACAATGGTACCCAGTTATTGCAGGCAGGGAGGGCAGGCTAGATGCCTGAAGGTGTGTGTCTGTGTCCACCATGAATCACTGGGCCATAGCACAGCAGTAGACCAAGTCCACCACTCCCCTCATACCCTGAAATATTAGTCACAGCCTGGCTGTTCAGACATCCTGGATAATTCTGGTCGAAGAGCCCATCCTTTCAGACATGATACTTCTAACTCAGGCTTTGTTCAGATCCCCAGACAAACAGCTTCTGTTTTGGTAGGACCTACAACATTTTGTGCTGTGCTCCTGCGCAGCCAGCAAAGGAAGCACAAGTTGACTCATGAGGCCTATTGGCTGTGCTAATATCACTGTTGGGGCTCAAATAAGGAAGTGAACATGATACTAAACAAACAGTAGAGTGGTACCTACTACACAGGAAGAGAAAGTTCAGCGTTTGCCTAATAGAAAAGGATATATCTGGTAAGAGGGCACACTAAACAATTGTGAATATAACATACAGCTACCATGAGTATCCTTTTGCTGTAACTCTGAGACAACTGTACTCATATTGCCCATTCCCATGCATGTCGAAGCCGTTGCCTGACATTTTGCACCTACCTGTGCTGGGGGTTGGTATATTTGAGCAGTTCAGCCAGCTGCAGTGGATACTTGCAGATTTTCTGCACTGGGGTCAGCAGAAACCCATCCAGAGAGATGTCAATCATCTTCTGAAGCAGGCGACACGCTTCAAAGAAGTAGACATACTTGTTGACTTTGGTGAGTTGGGACAGCTCCATGCAGGCGTTCGGGTGGTTGTTGCAGTACTCAGAGTAAATCTGGAACTCTGTTTGCTGAGATGGGAATGAAAAGGCAACCCCTAGTGGTAATCTCTCTCATATCAGGGTCTGGGCCTGAAAATGCTGCACAGTGCAGATCTCAGCCATCCTCTACCCACTGCAGGCCCCTCTGCCAAAAACAACTACAGTACCTACACTGCTTCCCAATAAAGGGACTCCACCCACCTGTCCTGGTAGGCAACCACTAGTCTCTTCCATGCCTCACCCTGGCCTTGGTAGTGGTGCCCTTTGGTAGTGAGTACTGCCAGGCATGCTGATATACTTCTCTCCCTGGTAGGCCTATACACTCAATGATGGAGCTATATGTGCCCTCCAGCCCACTCCCATTATGCCAACCTGCAGTTTCCTCTTAGAGGGAGAAGAGGCCCATCTGATAAATGTCCTATATGTTTTCCTGGCTGAGGCCAATTAAAAATTAGGTACATGCTACTTATCAGACAGGTCAGGATGTGTCCAACAGGCCACTCTATCCCCTACCCTACCCAGATGGATGTTTCTGATGAAATGATCAGGAGTGAAACACTTAAAATATTGGCCTGCAAATGGCAACATTAGGCTACAGAGTTTACACCCCCAGTGAGGAGGTATTGCACTCAGCAAGGCAGCTTTTTATTGAGTCACATTGGGAAGGTTTTCTGGGCAACCAGAAGGGCTACAGATTTCATTCTAAAAAACCTAAAGCTTAAAAATTCCATCAGAGAAATATCAGACTTCTCTTCAGGCCCACTCCAGCTAACATCTCCCCAGCTAGCCTTCTCCCACAAAGACAGTGCAAATCAACTCACGTATTCCAGGAAGCAGGAGCCGATCTCACTCAAGTGTGGATGGTCTTTGTTGAATTTCTTCTCCAGTGCTTTTACAAATTTTTTCTGGCATTTGTAAATGTCTTCGATGTTCCCAAAGATTGTCTTCAGCTGTTCTTCTGTAAACATGTCAGCCCTCTTGCGGCACTGCTTAATGTAACCCTGGGAGGAAGTCAGATTTTCAAGGGGAGTTGGGTACTTGCTCAAGGGCCTGGTCCACAGACCACTGGAGTCAATGAAAGACTCTCATCGACTGGAGTGGGTTTTAGATCAAAACCCTATACCTTTTTAGTATGAGTCCACTATCCTTTTATTACTATTTCTAAAAATGACACACCTGGAAATCAAACCACACTCAGAAACGTGCCTTGGATGATACTGTAACCCATGCTCAATGGTACAACCTGCACTATAGAATCTTTTCCGGTAAATAACTAGGTGACTGTAAGTGTACCAGATATTCTGGTTAAACCCAAAGGGTCAGATCCTCTGCTGATATAAATCTACATAGCTCCATTGATGGAGTTATGCTGTTTTACACAAGCGGAGGATCTGGGCTTGACTATACTAATGTCCTTGGATAAAACTGTCTCTGTTTCCCCTGTTGGGTGCTATGTTTCACCCCAGTTGGCTTTTTCCATCCCACCCCGGATGAGGCTGCAGCTCAGTGGTGTTTTAGGTATGTATTTTGCAAAGTGTTTGGGGGGGAAAGGTCATATGTTCATGCAAAGCTGTTATCACCAATTATCACCACATGACATGTCTTTTGTTAAAGGAGATGTCAGAATATTCAGCATGTTCAGAAGTGAATGCTCTAATAGGCCGAACATTCCCCAGGGTTTGGATCTATGAGTATATGATTTGCATGAAAACTGGTATTTCTGATCATGCCACCTCTCACCATTTATTAATAAAGAATATAGTGGTGCTAGTATTCTAGTCTTCTTGGCTTGGGAAATTCAGTTAATTACATTTAATCAGGACTCCTCTTTGTGCTCCAAATAAAGGGGCATTTGGGACATTCCTGGAATGAATCAGTATTCTCCATTTCCTGAACATGCACGGTGATTACAGAGGGGGTAGGCAGAGGGTATATGACAGCTATATGACAGAGAGACAATTCCATCAGAATTGCTAACCGAGGGTTCTTTTCTTAAGGGAAGAAGAGTAATTTGCAGCTAGAGAGAGAAGAAGAGCACAAGATAGCTTAGTAGGGTAGGGGCTGGGGATCTCTCCCTTCTGAAATAGGTTCAGTTCACGCATTTGGGTCACATCCATTCTATCTGCCCCTTATTCTCTCCTTTCACAGCCTGGTTACCTCACAGATGTCCTTCAGATGTTTGATGTAGTCTCTCTCTGTGCTTATGATCTCATTGATAACATTGGTCCTCATTTGGTCCTTGCTTGTCTGTCCCACTCCATAACGCCGGGCGGCGGTGCTGGCATCCTCCTCTTTGCCGTCCTCTGCTTTCATAGGATAGTCGTCCATGGGTTCATCTTGGTTCACTCGGAGCTGGGTCAAACACACATGAGTTTCCACTTGGTAACAGTCCCTCAATTCCCTGTTCTTACTCTTTCATCTTGCCTGCGTCACTAAGTCAGATCCTTCTACCAACAAGAAGGGCATGTTGGAGGACAGCAAGGCTGCTGTGATGGGCACTTCCTCCCTGTCACATGCCTAGAGCCCACACACTGGTTAGTCAGTGTCCTCCAGAATTAATTCTATGAAATATCCAGAACCTGGGCCCAGAGATTGGCCAGGGGAGGGTGGAGGGAGTTCTAGTGATAGGGATAGCTAGGTTCAGCCAGTAAATCTTGCCGTGTGCGCCACAGACCTTGGAGGGGCTGAGAATATGGCAGAGGATAGGTATTCAGCACCTGGGGGATGTCTTCGTGTCACCCAGCCAGTGGGCACGTAATGTCACATGAAGAGACAGCTCAGGGTTATCAAATTTAATATGAGACTCATGCTTCTTTCAGTATGGCCATTAGATGGCAGCACAGCATGACTATTGGCAAAAATATCAGACATTTTCATAGAGGACTCGCTGTACACAGTCTACCTTATCAGCTGTACTAAAACCACTGTTAGGTAATTCCAGGCAATTTTCAATTGTTGTTTTATACAGTACTGCCATAGCGCATATTTAACTGGTCTCAGGTTACCCCATTTGGATATCTAATAACATTTAGAAAAATATCATATAAAATGCTTAGGAAAGAACAAAGAAAATTCACGTAAGGAACATGCAACATCATTTTGCAAATGTCCATTCCACTTCAGCCATTTTAGTGCTACAAATATTGCAATGATACAAAGAGTTTGTTTCGATTTCTACCTAGTTAAAATCTGTTAAGATAGGATTATCACATCTATACCCACACATTATTGAGACATTGTCAACATTACTGATAAAAGCTGATGGATCAAAGATGTGGGATGCCGATTTTCCTTCATTTCTAGCAGGAGAGCATGGACCAGCAAAACCAGTGCAAACTCCATGTTAGATCCACAACTAAAATGACTGCGTAGAATCATGGAAGTCTGAGAGTTCAGGTTAGCTGGAGTTGCTTTGATACTCCCTTCTCTAAAGCTCTTCCCTGAAATAGATCAGAGGTCAAGTGATAATTGGCAGTGCTTGAGTTGCCTGAGCAAGGAGCCATCAATTATTCTAGTTGGAGAAGTTGGCATCCTGCCCTTTTAAAGGCCAGCGCTGACAATGCCTATCGGCAACAGATACGCTGTCTCACCACAGGTTTTTACCATTCAAGAGGGACATGGGTCCAACTTATAGGCAACACCTGAAGCTCCTCCAACGCAACCTCAGTGTGGTGCTCAAGCAGAAAAGACTTTCCAGAAGCCAGTTCTGTCTCCATGGAAGGTCAGAACTGGCTCCACATCCAAGTGATCTTATTTACAAACTACAACTTTTTATCATCTGGAACAGGTCTTCGGCTAGGGACTAACGGTGCTAAGGAGGAGACAAGGAACCTCTTCTTTGCCTCCTGCACAGCCCTAGCAAAAGATTTCAAAACTTTTATGTCCCAATCAGTCAGAATCCCGACTAGGACTTTTGCTATAGGCATAAATACATAATTTGTATCAGGTAATTTGTGTGAGGACAAATAACTGAGAATCCAGGTATCCTGACAGCTCTGGATTTCCCCATATCAATTCTCAGTTAATGTAGTCGTGCTGAAGCAGTGATGCAGAGCTGGGATTCCATACTGAGAACTGCAGCTCACACAACGGAATGAAAATTCCCTCTTACCTGGAAAGGGAAGGAAAATATGTGGCCTTTGCACTGAATCTGCCTGGGCTCTTGTTCTCCCCCATAAGTAAGAAGAACTCGGCTGTCCTAGCAAACCAGCAGTAAGGAATCCCATTTCTGCACGATCCAAACCACAGACTACACTTCTGGAGCTCACATTTTGTCCACCAAGTCTGTCACATCGAACAAATGGGGCTTGTAGGGCCAGATCCTCAGTTGGTGTAGGCTTGGCATGGCTCCATTGATTTCAATTCAATTATGATGCTTTACAGTCGCTGGGGATTTGGCCCTACCATGACAAATGGAGAGATCCACTGAGGCATCAGTTCAGGACAGGACAGGGTTGCCAACTGTCTAATCACACAAACCCAAATACCCTCGTCTCGCCCCTTCCCTGAGACCCCGCTCCTGCTCCACCCCACTCTCTCCACCTCCATCGCTCGTTCTTCCCCACCCTCATTCACTTTCAGTGGGGCAGGGGGTTGGGGTGAAGGAGGGGGTGTGGGTTCTGGTCTGGGGCCAAGGGGTTTGGCGTGTGGAAGGGGGCTCAGGGCTGAGCCTGGGGCAGAGGGTTGGGGTGCAGGAGGGGGTGTGAGGTGCAAGCTCTGGGAGGGAGTTTGGATGTGGGAGAGGGCTCAGAGCTAAGCCAGGGGACTGGGGTGTGGGAGGGGGTTCAGAGTGTTGGAGGGAGTATGGGGTGCTAGCTCAGGGCTAGGCAGCGGTTTGGGCTGTGGGAGAGGTGAGGGGTGCAGGCACCGCCCCTGCAGCTCCCATTGGCCGCAGTTCCCAGCCAGCGAGAGCTGCGGAATCGGTGCTCGGGGCAGGGGCAGCGTGTGGAGACTCCTTACCCCCACCCATCAGGATATGTTGGCCATTTCAGGGAGTGGGGCAGCCTGCTTTAGCCCCGCTGTGCTGCTGGACTTTTTGTGGCCTAAAATCTCCCAGTTTGGCTTCAGTAGCCTCCGGGAGACAGAGCTCGATTCCGGGAGACTCCCGGCGAAACCGGAAGGGTTGGTAACAGCACAGCATTACTAAAGAGAAACAACAACATATGTGGCTCTGATCACCAGCGCATTCTACACCAAATCACCTCCAACCATGGAAGTGCTTGGGGCACTCCTATCAGGGAGCTGGTGTTAACGAACTAGGGTTAAAAACAGTGTTTAGGTCCTTACCCGTACAAAGCTGGCTGGAAACCAGCCTTCGCTGTCCAGGATCCTCCCCCACCACCACTCCTTGTTGGTAGCATCCATCACTTCGATGACATCGCCGGCCTTGAATCCCAGCTCTTGGTCATCCATAGTGACGTGATCCCAGAGGGCTTCTGCGTACACCACGCTGCCATCGCTGATGAGCTGGGAACAGAGCAAGTAAAACATTGGCAACCAGTTACCTCCAACAGAACAATTTCACTCAACTAGCACTCTCCGAGCACAGGCCTTGTTCCAGATCACTGCCACAAATGGCACAAGTCACCCCACTGTGAACAGGAGGAGGACAGAACCATGCTGCCTTCCCTGCACACACACACACACACACACTGTCCAGCAGAAGACAGCATGTTGCAAGCTTTTGAAGGCTGCCACTGTTGTGTGAACTCCTGGTTTCCAGGGGCCCCTCCCTGTCCCAGTATGGGCCCAGTTTAAAGCCTTAATCTGGTTCTTATTCTAGTGTGAATAAGAACCTTCAAATCCTTCCAGTAACATAAGAATTTAAAGCACAGTCATTTCTTAGTGCAGTTCATAGGGCTGAATAGTGACTATTTCAAATGGCACCTCCTTACTGAAATGACCTGCCCTGCACCCTCTTTGTATTCAGAGTCATCTTTGATGACTAGGCCCCAAATCAGATTTTATTGCTTTAGAGCCCTTCAGACGTGGCAAAGTGACAAGAAGCCAAGTCCACTCTGGCTCATGCTTCACCAACAGAATTACTAAGTGCCAACTGCACAGCCAAACTGTGCTCTCTATTGCATCTGATCCACCCCAGTTTGAGACAGTGAGAGGTGCAGGATAACTGAGGCAGATTTTGGTCAGAGAGCTGTTGTTAGCGGTGATTATGCATTAGCCTGAAAGAACAGAGCATGCACTTTAGATCTCAGAGCACATTTGTGGCACCAGGTCATATTTGCTACAGAAGCCCTTGAGATACAAAAATGGAACCCAATAGTAGCATTTTTACAGAGCCACTTTTCAGAACAGAAAGTACCCCACAGTGACCTAAGATTTTATGCTGTTTTTAGGGTGGTTAAAATTAGCACTTAAGCCTCTTTAAGTAAGTCCTCAAAGGAAAACAAACGCTTAAGCTGAGGGTCAACTGGTCATTAACATATATCGAAAAGTGCTTACTTTGGAAAAAATGCACACAGGCGAACAATCACTTGCATTCAAGGAATGAGTCTACTGTGTGTATTTAGTATGTAATTTTCCAATCATTGCAAATTTATTACTTTCCAAACCATTTTTTTAAATTTTTTAGTCTTGGACATACTCCTCACTGAGGACTATTTACATGCCATGGTTGAGTCATTTTTCAGTGATCTGTGTGATAAAATAGAGCAGCAAGTCCTTATAACCATGGGGACAACAGCCCTTCCCTGCACCCACTCACAATTCAGAAACATCAGAGGAGGTTCACTTCAAACATTCCAAGTAAAAGCCATGCTCAGGCTGAGAGGAAGTCTGGAAAACTTCAACCCTAAAAGGTCATTTTTAAAAAATGCACGAGGAGGTAAAAGCAAGTGACCATAAGGGAAATCTTTGTATCCTGCACTGTGATAGTCACTACCAAGGGAATGTTCAGCTGTCTTTTCTCTACAAGTCCACCCTGATTTGTTGGGTCAGAGACTTTCCCATTAACCTTAACCTCCAGAGAACAACATTTATGAGCTTTCATCAGGGACATGACTAAGAATAACGGCCTAGACATCGATGCAATTCTGCGAACCTTTGGGGGCTCCCTTTCTGAGAGGTCAAAGAAAACACTGGACTCTTCCCATTATGATTTGGTTAGGGAAGTGACCCCAGACAGTCTAATCCAATGTAGAGGGGCATGTGAATCCTAATTTTCTGTAACCCCATTGTGCAATGCTAGCCTCTGGAAGGCGGGTGGCATGAATAGTGCCTGAGGAGGATAGGAAAGGAGAAAACTTGTGTGTATGTGTAACCCACACACCTTCTGGGTGTGGTGTTCTGTCACATCTAGTGGCACTGAAACCACTTAGAGGGAGAACAATTAATGAGTCTGCTCTACAGCCCTAGCTAACAGCCGGTTTGCTTTTAACTCATGTGGTAGAGGTTCACGCACTAAGCTCCAGAGGTTCCCGGTTCAATCCCGCCTGCCGCAAACCAGGGTCTGTTGGCGTTACATATGGTTCAATGACAAAGTTATTTATTATACCCAATACGCTGTCTTCAGTCATGTTAATAACCTCTTCCAAAATATTCTCTCTGTATCTATCCACTGTGCTGTATAGCCCAGCATTGGACACGATATGCATCTGAGGTTGATTATATTTTTCCAGGCACAGTTGATCACATCCTGTGTTACTATTTTTTTTGGTTTGGTACAAACACAAATAGTACATGGACAGAAAAGGCAGGGGATCTTGTGCATGCTACAGGAGGCAGTAGAGCTGGTTGCATTTTTTTAAAAACAAAATTATTTTGGATGGAAAGTGCATTTTTATTGAAATCAAAATGTTTTGTGGCAATGTAGCTGTTTTGCCAAAATGTTGCAAGGAAGATTTCTCAGGTCCAGGTGATGGAGAGAGAGAAAGTATCCTGGAATAGCCAATAGCCCATTAGTTTGGGCACTCACCTGGGTGGTGGGAGACGTAGGGACAAGTCCCAGCTCTGAATACGGCAGGGTGGATACTCTAACCTGGGTATCTCCTATCCCAGGGGAGTGCCCTAACCACTAGGCTATTTTGGGGTGAGAGGATGGCTCCCTGTAGTTTTTTCACAACATGTTTTGAAATATCTCAATTTTGTTCTGCTCTCTCACAAATTCCAAACTGTGACATATTTCATGAAATGGAATTGTTGTTTTTCTGACCATCCTCAGAATTAATATAACAACTAAAATGGTCCGAAAAGTTTCAGTCGTGCCTGAGCTCTTTTCAGCACTCCAGCTATTGGGAGTGCATTATAATAATGCTTAGCATGAATAGAGCACTTCTCATCTGCGTACCTCAAAGGGGCTCATAAAGGTGGACAAGCATCATTGTCCCCAGTTTAAAGATGGAAAAAAAGAGTTACAGAGAAGTTAAAGAGATGTGCCTAAGGTCATACACTCTATGAATGACAGAGCTGGAATAAAAGCAGCAGAGAATCCTGTGGCACCTTATAGACTAACAGACGTTTTGGAGCGTGAGCTTTCGTGGGTGAATACCCGCTGGAATAGAATCCAGGACTCAAATCCCAGTCCTGTGTCTTATCTACTGGACCTCACTACTTTCCACCTACACTGAGTTAGGATCATACAACTGGTGTTAGTATGGGACCATTTTCTATGCAAGAAAAGCAAGGATCAAATAGTGGTAGTGAGTGACCCAGAAAACCAAATGCTACCATAGCTAGTGCAGCAGTACAGAGATCTTTTCACACTTCTAAATGCATGGTATACAGCTTGTCCTATTAAGCTCTGTGTGTGTGGGTGTTTAAGTTTAAGCTTGATAATTAATCAATAATGCTGTTAGGGCCATTTACTACACTGTTTACTCATGGTTCACATAGCAAAGGGAAATAGAAGCCTACTGCTGAAATTTCTCCTTTCCCTTCAGGCATGACTCATTTTATCCACTGTCATATAGCTATGGAGTAGACTAATTAAGAAATCCTTGAAAAGAACAGAATTCAAAGGGCCTCTCAAGATACAAGTTATGAAGAGCTCATAAAATAAAATAACTCTACTATGGCCTTAAATCCCCTGCTCTGAGTGTCAAATCAAGTACCAGAGTCATTTAGATCACACACTCTATGAATGGGGCCACACCACACAGGTATTTGATGCTTCTTTACAAAATTGCTGCTGCAACACAAGCAAGATTCAGCAGACATGAAAAAATTAACACTATAAGCGCCAGGCAGTCAGAACTGCCTATCTTCATAAGGAAGACAGTATGGCCAATCAGACCCAACATTAGCAATGATCCCGGGCTAAGCTGTTGACAGCTCACTGGGGGATTTTACACAGACAATTCCTATTGAAATTGATGGGAGCCATGTCAGTAAAATTCTTATTCAGCTTTGAAAATGTCAGGCTTCGGCACAGGTGGATGGCTTGGCTATCCTTTAGTTTAATGCAGCATCTAGTATTAACACCCAAAGTCTTCTACAATCAGGAATGTAGCTATAAGGGTGGTTGTATATGTAGCTACAGAGTCACAGCTGAACTACCAAATACCCAGGAGTAGGCAGATAAAGCCATGCCAAAGATGTTTGGGACTCATAGTAGTTACTCAAGAATGGTGGTGGGGATTATAGACCAACTATTGTTTCATCCACAGTTAACACCATTTCTATAATACGGGAGCACTGAGTGGAGATTAAGGCAGAAGAGTGAGGAGAAAAATGTTCAATTTAGGCTCTGGACTTTCTCACCCAATTTAGTCCTGCAATATTTGAAACACCACTTTAACTGAAGGCTACAGCTCCCTGATTCAACGCCACTTTAACTCAGGGATCTATTTGGCTTTTGGGAGGTGACAGGTACTGAAAAATTCAATAGTTCATTGATTATTACCAGCACATCATGCACTGCCCATTAGTGCATCATGTCTTTGATCTGCAGCTTTTTTTTAAATTTTATTTTGTTGGACTCTCATGAAATGATTAAATGACTCCTCGTTTTAACAGACCCTTCTCTCAGATAGATCATTTAAGAGCAGACTGTGACACTACTCAACATCGGTCATGATGTCACTGCCGTAAATATTGTTAAACTATTGATGTTATTTCACATAGTTTCTCTGACTTGGTAAGTGCAGCTGTTCCAGATATAGCGCTGAACCACAATGGACATTGTAGAATTCAACACAGCTTGTTCTGGCAGAGATGTGTTATGGCTGGGGTAAGAATGGGATGGTTAAGACTCTCCTTTTGCTAATCAAGAGGAAGCACAATAGGAGGAGAAGGGTTTTCTGCAAGATGTCCAAGAACACTGCACAGTTAGACAGGTACATTACAAGTGCTTCTTGCCTTCCACAGAAGCATCACTCTAGATGGAGTATTGATCACTTCCAGCATAGCAACCCCTATGATCGAAAAGGCTTACAGTTACCAGAGCACATGCCCTGCTCTTCTTATTTACCATAGTCACTGAGAAACAAAGGTCAGTTTCCATACAAAACAATGTATAACTTGTCCATTCTTTTGTTGTGACCAGCAGGTTTTCATTTGGACCACTCCAGATCTTTTCTTAAAGGCCTGCATTTCCTACAGCTAAACTTATTCTTGTGACCTAAGTAAGGTGACCAAACGTCCCACTATTAGGGGCTTTGTCTTATACAAACAACTATTAACCTCTCCTCCCCCCACAAAAAAGTGTTCTGATTTTTCACATTTGCTGCCTGCACACCTTAAACCTAAGCAACTTGTGAACCAGAGTTTCCAGAAGGGAAATGGTAGAAAACAGAATGTAAACCTTGCCTTCTCCAGACCTGTTCTCAATCAGTTTTGTTTGCAACTCTGTAAATGAGCAGAAATGAGGGAGTTCTCTTTATTTACACCAGGATTGAATGTGCAAGGATACATCAGCACACCAAAAGCAATATTATCAGTAAATCACTGATATTGAATATTGACTGTACTGCAGGTGCTCTAATATTACATTAGCATTTTTATTCTTTGCAGCTGTTTTTAACTGTTCACATAGCTACAATTGGCTGTAATTTGTTTGCTGCTCATTTACAGTTCACCAAAGAAGCACTGTGTATGTCACTCGGTATGTCACAAAAGTGAACAATAAGGAGACTGCTGCATTAGGCTCTCAAGCACTGTCTGTTCAAGGGCAGAACAAATATGACCTAGAAGGGCAAAAAACAGCCAGGGGTCCACTGCAAATCCACATAGTTACACTGAAATTAAGCCAATTATATGTATGCAAAGAAATTGAGGTTGCCAAGGACTGCATCTATACGCATGTTTGTATTTTGACTGTTCAGCTCATGTTGATCTAAGGCTGTATACCTCAGCGTAATTGCCTCATATGTCCCAGGCTTGTTCTAGCAGAAGCTCCAGGCAACATTAATAGAGATAAAAGATCTGTGAACTGTGTAGAAACCCTATGAAACCAGGGAGGGAGGCTGCTTTAGGAAATATATACCTGTCAGCTGTTTAGTTCTACTTAAATAAAACTGTAATAACCTTCTATTGCTTATGCTGAGCACTAAAAGCTGGAAAAGCAGGTGCATCGGCTATCAGTCAGGCACAGGGGATCTCAGCCTCCAGTTGAGAGAGAGAGGATAAAGCACAAGAACCACATTTTCTGCTCTGTGACCCTAGAACAGATGCCTTCCAATCAAGAGTAGATATAACTAACTACATGTGAGAAGTGTTGCTTTTATTTTTCTGGATATTTCTTTGGATCTCTCCAAACACGTGTATTAGAAACAGAAAAAGAGAACTGGATCAAGACACCAAACATTTAAAGCCCTTCAGTCCCACCAGTCTGCAAGTCAGCAAGCCCCCCCAAAAGGCAAAACCCACAGACTGCTCCAGTTGCTTCACTCTGTCAATCCTTCCCCTATGGAGGTACTCACCTTCCCGCTATGGAAAGTGCAGCACGGGAGTTTTATATAGCATGTTATTTCTCATCATGCCCAGAAGCACAGTGTACTCACTCTATAGATTCTTTTAAATGTACAGGTGTAATCTAGCCAATCTTGCCCCGCCTTCAAAATTTCTCCTATACTTCAATGCTTCCAACCCCCTCATCCCGCCCTCCAACTCTCTGCATTCGTGGAAGGAAAGAGGAGATGAGAAAAAGGTCAACAAAGAATGTGCAAGCTGGTTTTCAGAAAAACAACAGTTACAAAACAGAACCAGCCCTCTGGCATGAGACAGGCCTAGGCAATTAACATTCCCCTACCCAGGAGCTTTAAGAAATCATCTTCCCCTTTTGTTACTAAGAAGAGAACTCCTAGATGGTCATTTATTCATAGCGTGTAAGGCCTGAAAGCTCATCTAGTCTCATCTCCTGTATATCACAAGGCACTACATTTCACCAGTGTCCCCTGTATTGGCCCAATAACTTGTATTTGGCTAAAGCATACCTTTCAGAAAGGAATCCAGCCTTGATTTGAAGACATCCACAGATGGAGACTCCACCACTTCCCTCAGTAGTTTGTTTGAGTGGTTCAGCACCACAATTGTCAAAATATTGTGCCTAATTTCTCATTTGAATTGTGCTCCAGCTTCCAGCCATCGGTTCTTGTTCTGCCTTTCGCTGCTGGATTAAAGAGCCCTTTGGTATCTGGGATTTTCTCCCCATGAAGGTACTTACTTATACAGAGTAATCAAGTCACCTCTCAATCTTCTGTCTGATAAACTAAACAAACTGAGCTCCTTCAGTGTCTCACTGAAAGGCATTTTCTCCACACCTGCAATTGTTTTTGTGGCTTTTTCTGTACCCTCTCCAGTTTTTCAAATACTTTTTAAAAAATGGACACCAGACACAGTATTCCAGTGTTAGCCTTACTAATGACATATCATCTCCCTACTCCTTTTTATACATCCAAGGACCACATTAGCCCTTTCTGCTACAGCATCGCTCTGGAAGCTCACATTGAGTTGCTCATCTACTAAATAGAGTGACCAGACAGCAAGTGTGAAAAATCAGGGCGGGGGTGTGGGATAATAATAGGTGCCTATATAAGAAAAAGCCCCAAATATTGGGACTTTCCCTATAAAACCAGGCATGTGATCACCCTAAGATACTATGACCCCTAAATCCCTTTCAGAGTCACTGCTTTATAGGATACAGCCCCCATGTAGACGTGGCCCTGCATTTTTAATTCCTAAATGTATGGCCTTGCATTTGGCTGTACACCACTACCTCGATATAACGCCATCTGATATAACACGAATTTGGATATAACGTGGTAAAGCAGTGCTCCGGGGGAGGGGGAGGGGCTGCTATAATGCGGTAAAATTTGTTGGCTCCCAAGGACAGCATTATATCGAGGTAGAGGTGTATTAAAACACAGTTTGTTTGAGTGGGCCAGGCTTACCAAGTGATCCAGATTACTCTGCATGACTGACCTGTCCTCATCATTATTTACCACTCCACCAATCTTTGTGTCATCTGCAGATTTTATCAGCAGTGATTTTACATTTGATTCCAGACCTTTGATGAAAGTGTTGAATAGTGTTGGGCCCAGACCTGATCCATGTGGACCCCCACTAGAAACACCTCCATGCAATCATTTCCCACTGATGACTACTTTTTGAGATCTGTCCGTTAGCCAGTCCTTAATCTATTTAGCATGGGCTCTATTATATAGTGCCAGTTTTTAAAATCAGAATGTCAGACGCTACAAAGTCAAATTCCTTACAAAAGTCTATTACATCTACTAATTATGTTTATCAACCAAACTTGTAATCTCACCAAAGAATAGAATCAGATTTATTTGACAATCTATTTTCCATAAAAGCATATTGATTGTCATTAACTATATTCCTATTCTTTAATTCTTTATCAACTGAATCCTGCTTCCAATTCTTCCTGCTCCCCGGCGTAATTTCCCTCTCAAGGAATATGCAGTGTTAGGTGATTAAAGTAGATTGAAACAGGAGGGGGAGCGCCCACTGCGTCACACAAGGAGGAGGGGAAGCTGTAGAGAAACAGGTTACCCAAGCCCGGGGAAAGAGGGACGCTATCCTTGTTTTTAGCAGAGCGGTGCTCTCCTTTATTTTAAGCTGTGTGTGTGTGTTGGGGGGAGAGGTTATAGGAAAGAACTACAATCCAGGCATCGCTTGCAATGCTTTGCATGTTAGGGATCCATTACACAGCATATACATGCACCTTTTGGGGGAAGTCTTCTCTTCAACACCCATTCCAAGGACAGATTTCCCATAATTTCCCCCTCTGACATTTCATGACCGATCACTTTCATCAACCAGAAACAAATTTGGTAATGCTTTCTCCCACGGACATCCCATTCACTCCTGGACGAGATATGGGAGTTTCCTGTTTTTATCGTGCTGTATAGTAACAGAGTCTGCTAATTTTCTAGAGCTAATATCCTCAGTTTTAGGTAAAGGAAACCACAGAAGGTAAAATACCACTGAATTCTTCTGAAGCTTATCATCATTCTGTAAAAAAGACAGTTCCTGCCAGGTAACAAAATGTTAATTTATTACAGAAGTTGCTGGTAGTTACCACTCTAATTGAGGTTGTAAAATGGTTTCCAGAAGCCCTTGTTATCATTCACTCAAGTTTCCAGAAGATTATTCTTTGAACATGAAATTTTCCATACTTTTTTCCCAGCCTCAAGCCATATTTTTTTCTGGTAATTGTGAACTAATTTTCTTCAACTGTTTTTGAATGAGAAGATAGTAAAAAGAAAACCAAAGCAATTTTCTATTTCCCATTCTGACCACTGTTTTACTCACAAATGGCCAAACTCTGAACATTCAGACTCGATGTGTAGGCTCCTCAGTGAGAAATAGCAGAACCTTTGCTAGGCTGGAAAATGTGTGTGCAACGAGGTGGTGGGATACCCCACAGCCCTGCTGAGGGACAAACCTCCCCTACCACCACCGTGGGCGGAGCCACTGGGTCCTGCGCCCGCCCCTCAGAGGTCACGGCGCAGACACGGAAGTATAAAAGCTTGCCTGCAGAGCTCAGTGGTGGCCCAGCCACTGCAGGGGCCAGATGTCTGCGGCCGCTGCCAGCCGGAGCTCACATCTAGCCAGCCGAGCCTGCCCCGCACTCGCTACCCCGAGGAGGACTGGTCGAGCCTGCCCCGCACACGCTATCCCGAAGAAGACTGGTCGAGCCTGCCCTGCACCAGCTACCCTGAGGAGGACTGGCCAGGACCACCGCGCTCCAGCTACCCTGAGGAAGAGCCGAGCCTGCCTCGCGCATGCTACCCTGAGGAGGACTGACCAGGACCACCCCGCTCCAGCTACCCCGAGGAAGACTGGCTGGGACCACCCCGCTCCAGCTACCCTGAGGAAGAGCCAAGCCTGCCTCTTGCCCGCTTTCCCGAGGAGCCGCTGAGCCTACTGTCGGCTACTTACCCGGAGGAGCCGATGGAGTTCAAGACCACCGGTGATGCTACGCCAACTCAGATACCTTACAAGGGGGAGTGCGGAAGTAGCCCGGGGGCAGCTGACCCCAGTCTGGCTGCAACACTGCCAGAGCCAATGTCAGTGTGTTGTGGCCAGGATCCCCACTGACAGCAGCGATTCTCTGCTGCTGCTAGGGCCCCGGGCTGGGACGCAGTGGAGTGGGAGGGCCTGCATCCCCCCCGCCACCCCAATCCGGGGGGGCAGACTCCCCCTTCCCCTGCCCTGAGGAGGCCGAAGCCTATGATTGCTGATCGGCCCTGCCTGAGGGCTGGAGCATTCTGACTCAGTATTTGTTGCCCCACCCTGACCTAGGGCTGGGCTTAAGACTATTACTGCTCAGCCCTGCCTGAGGGTCTGAGGATTCGGACTCAGTGTCCGCTGTTCCGCCATGACCTAGGGCCTGAGCCGGTTTCGGACTATTGACTCAACCCCGCCCGGGGTCTGAACCCCCCTAACCAAGTGTGCCTTAGTTCCTAGGATAGCAGGGCCGCTGGCTGACAAACTAGGGCGAGACAGTGGGATACCCCATAGCCCCGCTGAGGAACAAACCGTGGCCGCGCCGCTCTACAGTGTGGTTTATCATTTAGTAGTTATGAGGGTTGAAAATGCCCTCTGTGGAGCATGCAGAGTGAGAACATTCTCCTGTCTATGAATGCACAGTACAAGTATGCATGTGTATAAAACTAAGGAAATATAGTGTCTTTCAAAAATGTTTAAAAGGCCTTTGGCAGTTAAGTGATTGATTAAAGGACCACACCATCTTAAGCCCACAGAGTTGCTCTAATGCCTTAAATCAGCTTAAGTTTAAGCCAATCTAAAGCCTTAAAGTGACTTAAGCAGCTTATACCAGTCTAAGGCCTTTAAGTGGTTTAAGATGCTTCAAATTTTGGCTAACCTGCACCCCTCCCCAGGCCTCTCCAGACATACAGTTGGTGAACAAGCAACAGGCACCAGCTGCTAAAAACTTTGCCTGGGATTTTCAAAGTGTCCGAGATGCCAAACTCATATTGACTTTGAATGGCAAGTGGACACCTTACTCCCTTAGATCTCTTTGAACTTCTCAAGCTTTGACATTTTGCTGCACACCACAGCCACTCTAAAATTTAACATGAGACCATGCCATGCCCCTTGAGCTGAAGACAAGTAGAACCTCAAGTAGTTGTTCTAAGTGTAGGGCCAATGGCATACAGTTGACCAGTTATGATTCTCTCCAGTAAAGGGAAGCAACACACAGGAACTTGTCAGTGCATTACAATATTAACTGTGAACTTTCCACTGTGGTCTTGATTGTGGGTCAGACCCCAAACCATAAGGAAACTATTTTCCACTTCTAGTTTGGATACAGCTAAAATGTTGGTTGATCTCAAAAAATTTGAACCCCAAACAGAGAAAATCTCACAAGAGTAGCTAATTGCACAACAGCAGCTTGAAAGATTTTTGGCATCTTCAGACTTGAACCTTACCTTACGTCTGGCTTCAAATCCACCCTGTGAAACCTAACCTATACCTAACAGGAAGAAATCCAGATCCAAACATCACCTCCTCAGCCCATCTCTAATTATTTAATTGTGACTGGCAAAATTGTTGCAACTTTTAATTTTATCTTTACTCAAGGACCCAATTGGGAATGCTAGTTATTGTCTTAATTTTAATGTTGTGTCTATGATTATACTACATATACATGCTGCTGTGTTCTGTATTCTAGTCTCTCACCATGGTCCTTCCCATCTCCCTCTTCCTTCTTTCTTCCAGGATCTGAATTTATCTTTGAGCCTCTCCCATCAGTGCCCCCTTTATTATCCTCTATGATACCACCTGTCCCTCTGTCTTTTTGTTGGAGTTCAAACTTCCCCTTAATCTCCTGTCCCTAAAGTGGGCTGCTGCCAAATTTTGAGGTTCCTCCTTTGTACCTTTGTTGCTTTCTTCTCCCCCTTCAAGATATTGCTGCCATTTTTGAGGTGTGGGGAGATCAGGTTTCCTTTAGCTGTGGGCCAGTAACCTGCATCTTATCTGGCTCCTCCATACAACTGGTGGATTCCCTGCAGCTTGAGGATTTCAATAACTCAGTCATGGGTTCGGGGTTGTTATAAATGTGTATGGGTAGGGTTTTGTGGCCTGCCTGGTGCAGGAGGTCAGACTAGATGATCATATTGGTCCCTTCTGACCTATGAGTCTATGAGTCTATGAGAACTGCTGCCCCTTGTGGCTGGAGGCCACATTGACAACTCAGGAGAAGCCAACTCAGTTTTAGGAAAGCAGCGACTGCTGAGAAGCTCAGAGTGCCCTTATCTCCACTGGGAGCAGTCCAGTTACTCCCCTAATGGATCAGAAATCCCCTGCACCAAACAAGAAAAAAAATAGGTAGATACACAGCCACAGGATTCCTGGGCATAAACACCTAGCCCTATCTCTTCATCTGTGGAAAGACGTGGGAACCAGAAAGACTCACAATGTTCTAAGTTTTGAGCCAGACCTTTATTCCTTCTCCAGGAGACTCAGTAACTTACAGAATCAGCTGTAGCTTGGAGGCAAATTAATCTAAATTTGTTTTACAAATTAGGCAAGAGGAAACATTTGCAAGAAGCAAATATAACAGTGCTGTTTGCAAACCACTTCAAATCAGCAAAAGGTCAGTGTATCTCTGGTTCTGGGATAGGCAGTATGCCAGAAAGTAGCCCTCATTTTTCTTTGTGTGTAATTTAATTTTAATGGAACACGCTGCAAGGAACACACTAAAATGATTTTTATTGCTACAATTGCCTGTGAAAACATCCCCCTTGGATCAACAGTCATGTGCCAGATCCTACCCCAAATTAATGGGAGCTGAGAACACTCAGCACCTAATAGGAAGAGCCCCAGAATTTTCAGGATTTAGCACTTAGTAACAATTTCCCCTGCCCCCAAAGAACCATTCAAGAATTAGCCTCTGCCTCTTCCTTTGGCTTCTCCTGTTAAAACAACTGCAAGTGTCCAGTGACCCAAAAAATTAGCTACAGTGGCAATGTCTCTATCTGTAGCTCTCTCTCTCACACACAAACATACACTTCAGGCTTTCATCTTATTATGCTAGTGGTCACTTAGCTCTCGTCCATTCTTCCTTTCTTAGGTGGCCCTAAGAAAGTCTCAATATTAACAGGGCTGTGGGGTGGAATCAGAACTGATGCCATTTCACATGTTCGTCATTAGGCAAATGTTAGTTATTCCTTATCTGATTGGTTTCTGTAGGAGTAAAAATGTAGTCAATCACTTTTTCCTTTTTTACTCTAACAAGAGCTCCTTTGTTCTAATCAAGTTCTCTCCATAACTGCTTCTCTGAGTAAATATGTGGTGGTGTTTTTTAAAAACCCTATTGATGGTACATGTAGTGGGTAGATAGAAGTAGCAGCTGGTTGGGATCTTTTGGGATCCTCTCATGCTTATGCCATTTAAATATTTCCCATTTTCCTCACTTCTCTGAGGTTTTGATTGTCATTTTGGTCAAGAAAGCCAATGGATTCCCTTAGCCCATAATCCATATTGCTGCCTCCAGTCTGTGAACCTAAGAATGGCTGTACTGGGTCAGACTAAAGGCCCATCCAGCCCAGTATCCTGTCTACTAACAGTGGCCAATGCCAGGTGCCCCAGAGGGAGTGAACCTAACAGGTAATGATCCAGTGATCTTTCTCCTGCTGTTCATCACCACCCTCTGACAAACAGAGGCTAGGGACACCATTCCTTACCCATCCTGGCTAATAGCCATTAATGGACTTAACCTCCACAGGATATCAGGGTTGGATGGGATCTCAGGAGGTCATCTAGTCCAACCCCCTGCTCAAAGCAGGACTGATCCCCAGACAGTTTTTTACCCCAGTTCCCTAAATGGCCCCCTCAAGGATTGAACTCACAACCCTGGGTTTAGTAAGCTAATGCTCAAGCCACTGAGCTATCCCTCCCCACCATGAGTTTATCCAGTTCTCTTTTAAACACTGTTATAGTCCTAGCCTTCACAGCCTCCTCAGGCGAGGAGTTCCACAAGTTGACTGTGCACCGTGTGAAGAACTTCTTTTATTTGTTTTAAACCTTCTGCCCATTAATTTCATTTGGTAGCCCCTAGTTCTTATATTATGGGCACAAGTAAATAATTTTATATACCTCTATTATATCCCCCCTTAGTCTCTTCTTTTCCAAGCTGAAAAGTTTTAGCCTCTTTAATCTCTCCTCATATGGCCTAATTAGTTGTAGCGAAGAATTAGCCCCATTATATGGCATTATGTACGTTGGGTTATTTTCCCAATTGTGCATTACTTACATTTATTCCACATTAAATCATTGTGATTGTGTGCCCCAATCACTTAGTTTGTGAGACTCTTTGAATGTTCCTTCACAGTCTGTGCTGGCTTAAACTTGATCTGAGTCCTGTTTGTTATATCATCTGCAACTTTGCACCTCACTTTTTACCCTTTTCTCCGATCATTATGAAAGCTCGAATAGGATTGGTCCAGGATATGACTCTTTTGAGGACACCACTAGTTATCCCCTTCCATTCTGAAATTTACCATTTTATTCCAACCCCTTGTTCCCTGTCTTTTGAGAGAGCCATTCTCAATCATGAAAGGATCTCTCTCTTATCCATGACAACTTAATTTACGTAAGAGCTTTGGTGAGGGACTTGTCAAAGGCTTTCTGGAAATCTAAGTACAGTATGTCCCCTTTCCACATGTTTGTTGACCCCTTCAAAGAACTCTAATGATTAGTAAGACATGATTCCCGCCTTTACAGAAAGCATGTTGACTTTGTCCCAACATTTATATTCTTCTATGTGTCTGACAAATTTATTCTTTACAATTGTTTCAACTAATTTGCCCGGTACTGACGTTAGACTTACCGGTCTGTAATTGCCGGGATCACCTCTAGAGCCCTTTTTAAATATTGGCGTTACATTAGCTATCTTCCAGTCATTGGGTACAGAAGCCGATTTAAAGGATAGGTTACAAACCATAGTTAGTAGTTCCGCAATTTCACATTTGAGTTCTTTCAGAACTCTAGGGTGAATGCTATCTGGTCCTGCTGACTTGTTACTGTTAAGTTTATCAAATAATTTCTGTTTAACTAACCCCCTCATTTTTGCATAGTTCCCCTTTCTGAAGTTAATCCCACAGTGTTGGGCTGTTGAGGTGTTCTTCCCACCACAGAAATGTTAAATGTTATTATATTATGGTCACTATTTCCAAGTGGTCCTGTTATAGTTACCTCTTGGACCATATCCTGCACTCCACTCAGGACTACATCGAGAATTGCCTCTCCCCGTGCTGGAAAATAAGGCAGCTGAGCTCCTCCTCCTCCTCTTGTGTAACACTATTCCTTACTCCAGCCAAACACACAAGTGTTCCATGGAAGAGAGGGAATCTGTTAACTGAAACCTGCAGCTAAGGAAGAGATTGCAAAATGAATCGTGGGCCTTGCAATAAGTGGCTTTGCAAGGCAATCAGAGGCAATGTTGTTTAGTGGCTAGGGCACCAGATAGACCCAGTGGACCCCCATTCTATTCCCAACTCTGACACGGACCTGATGTGTGACCTTGGGCAAAGTCTCTTCCCCTCCCTCTGTCTGCTTCCCTTTCCGCCCTTTGTCTGTCTTGTCCGTTTAGACTGTGAGCTCTTTGGGGCAGGGGCTGCACCTTACTATATATGTGTACAGTGCCTAGCACAGTGAGACACTGATTCCTATTGGGGCCTCTAGGTGTTACTGTAATACAAATATAATATATACTGAAATGTTCAGTTACATTTTCTTACCAAGATTCCTCATGGTAATTTTCAAACCCTGCTTTTACTTATCCACTTATGAAACTTCTTTGGGGGGGCTCATGGGGGAGAGAAAAATCTTCTCTTCTAGGTTCTTTGTTCCAGATCCTCAACTGGTGTAAACCAGCTTAACTCCTTAAACTCAACAGAGCTAGGCCAATTTACACCAGGTGAGGAGCTGATACTTTGTGTATTAAAATAATGCTGAAAGTGATGGCTGTTTTGGACTGCCTGAAGTAATCCCAGCACAAATCTGTGCAGAGGAATAAGTCAATAGGTACAAGAGAAATGCCATTTTATTTCATAGTTTGCAGCTTTCTCATTAGTTAACATGCCCAGATATGCAATATAAATATGAACATTCCTCATTTTTTAATCTTATCTAATCTGTGCAATGGGACATTTTAAAAATCACAACAGTAAAAGCATAAATTACAAATAATAGTTGATAGTATCATTCTAAATACTTAACGTATTTCTTATCTGGCCAGCTCCATGCCTTAGAGCCCAGGAATAAATCACAGACAGCAGATGTTTATCAGAAGTCACCCTACAGAAATGAGTTTAGCGTTGGAGAATAGATGCAAACCAAAACATGATCACAAGCAAATAGCTCCCTCCTGGACATAGGTCCAGTACTCCGCAATGGAATGGAGCAAACTTTTGTACTGTCTACATTTAAAGCAAAGAAACGAGCTTAGCAGGCCCTGCTCTCTCATTGGACAGGCCACTGCCAGTGAAATGTTGTGGTGCATTGGAGTTAGACCGCTTCTCCTGGTCCCATATCGCTGTGTAGGGGAGTGGAAGACACAGAGGTGAAAGTAAGCCAGTATGCCCTGGTACCGCGTACTGGCAAGAGCCAGTACACCCCAGTACGGCCTGATTTCGCAGGGGGCAATTTAAAGGGCATCGTGCTCCCAGCAGTGGCTGAAACCCCGGGCCCTTTAAATTGCCGCCAGAACCCTGCTGCTGGAGCCCTGGAGTAGCGGTGGGGTCCGATGGTTATTTAAAGGGCCGGGGCTCCCGCTGCCTCTACTGCCCCAGGGCCCTTTAAATAGCTGCCGGAGCTCCACAGCTGCTACCCCAGGGCTCCGAGGGCTATTTAAAGGGCTGGGATAGTAGAAGCAGGGAAGTCTTGGACCCTTTAAATAGCCCCCAGAGCCCTGGAGTAGCGGTGGGGCTCTGGGGGCTATTTAAAGGGCCCAGGGCTTCAGCTGCCTCTACGGCCCCGGCCCTTCAAACCACTGCTGGAGCCCCCAGCTGCTGCTGCTGCTACCCCGGCGGGGGAGGGGGTGGGGGAGGCCACTTACCGGTACAGAGTGGGCTGGGGCTGGCTCTGACCCCTCCACCCTTGCCCCTTCCACTGGAGGCCCTGTCCCTTCTGGGGACCAGAGCCGGCCCCAACCCAGCCCCACACCGTTAAGTTCCTATTTCTACTTTCACCCCTGGGAAGACAGTAAAGACACACCTCTGTGCAGCCTATGCAGGTCGCTTCTTCTTGCAATTGGGTAAGTACAGAGGTGCACTTGGAATGTTCTCCCCTGGGAGCAACCAGGAAGACAGTGAGTAGGGAGTGAGGAGAGCCATGACTCTGTGCCCCCATGTACTCACTAGAGAAGCTGGCTGGCTGTGGGGTGTGGAAGAGTGCACTGTACCCCAAAAGGTGCATCAAGGCATTACTCCCCCCTCTCCAGCACAAATGGAGTGCCTCAGAAGCTTGTTCACTGGGTGCTCCCCGTTGCACTTCAACACTGTTCCTCAGTCAGGGCTAGGGTAACCAGATGTCCCGATTTTATAGGGATAGTCCCGATTTTGGGGTCTTTTTCTTATATAGGCTCCAATTACCCCCCACCCCGATCCTGATTTTTCACACTCACTGTCTGGTCACCCTAGTCGGGGCTGTGCCCACAGGCACAACCAAGCCCAATATCTGCATTACTGCAGTGAAGAAAATGAACAGTCTCACTGCTGGGTCTTTAGCTTTGATGACGATTAAGTGCAACTAGCAAAAAACAATCACACAAACAAAACCGAATGCCAACTTTTGTGCCTTCAAATCCCAAATCACCTTCCTTTCCCATCAGTCTTTTCAGCGTTGCCGATGCTGTTCGCACCCAACACGACTCTGGAATCTTTGGCCTGATGTCATCTTTCCAGGTTTTTTCTTAAACTGAGATTTGAGGCAGGTTTAAATGAATCACGGTTTCTAAATACAGGTTGATTAACTTCTATAGGCCAGAAGTGAGGATTTCCAGGGTAAGAAATCCCACTTTCAGAAACAGATGTGATGGCATAATTAGCTGTACCCAGCTTGAGGCTGTATATATGACTCTAGGCAAAGCTGGGGTGGAGCAAGAGAAACAAATATAAGTGTTCCCCTCCCAAACATAAAACTACGCACAGATACCACGAAAATGGCCATCTTACAAATAACCAGATAAGGAGATGGAAATGCCAAAAAAAAATAAAAAAATCCATCATTTCCTCATGAAATATTAGGGGCAAAAGACCCAGATTCTGACCCCTACCCTGTATTCCCAGACCTGCTGGAGTCTGGAGATATACTTCCAATTAGCACTTTGCTCCCGGATTTCAGAGTTGCCCTGTCTTTGTGATAACTTCCTTTTTGACATAAGGATTGCTGGCCCCTTCAACTCCCATCCATGCTGTTAAATAATAATACACAGCATGTACCTAGCTCCTTTCACTTAAGAGCTGAGAGAGCTTTACAAACAGTGATTCATTTCATCTCCCAACTCCCCTGTGAGAGAGAAGTATTGTTATCTCTATTTTACTGCTGAGGGAAACGGAGGCAGAGCTAAAGCAATTTTCCCAAAGTCACCCAGAATCTATGTCAGAGCCAGGAGTAGGCAGCAGGCCTCCTGACTCTCAGTACTGTGCTTTCAGCCCCAAAATGCTTTCCCCAGAAATCCTTTTCTGGGTACTGCAATGCTTGCCTTCCAAGGATATCATTACAGAAAGAGGAAAGTGGATTAACTGACATTACAGAACAATCAGAGGCAGTATACAGATGAAGGCAGGAAAAGCCTTTATACACATTTCACAACCACAACCCGGCCATCTTTACTGAAAAACGTGCCCCTTAACACACTAGCACTTGGGATCGCAGCCTTGCTGAGCTGAGGATTTGCTTCTAAGAAAGGATCCAAATTGAGATAAAGAAAAGGAAATGCACCCATACAATTATAGCGCCTCATGACTTTAGAAAAGGTAAGGCAACTATAGTTGGAGACGGACGCTGCCACTGTTATTCAGATTGAACGATACCTTTACATGTAGTCTCAATCCTTTTAGGGAGGCCATCTGTGGCGTAAGGCTCTGCCCAAGATGATTACAGAGGGCAGAGTCAGGCTTTATGGGAGAATTTTTCTGACACATACACAAAAAACATTGACTTGTTTTTCTCTCTTTTTATTGCCTTTAAAAACATTATCAAGGAATTTTAGTGTAAAAGGCTGAGTTAATGCAGTGCTAAGATTGCAGATTTAAACATCAACAGTTAAGACATGCCAAAGTTAAAGTTCTTATAGCAACATTAAACTGCACACGGGTGCATGTGTGGTATTTTGGATAACTAGCTATGCTGTTAAATGTGTGCCTCAATATTCAGTACTGGGTACGTTAAAATCACTGTAAAAACCTTCATTATTTCATCTCCTGGATTTTGTGTGTTTAAATTTGCAACCTTAACATTGCTGTAAAGTAGTTTTATATCCAGTATATATATTGTGCGTGTACACACATATATACACACTGTACATCTCAGTATAAAACTACACACAAAGAATATACGCATGCAATGGAGTCAAGTGTTAAATAATTCTCCTACTAGCTTAAAAACATGGATGATAATAGCCTGCATTGCAAGAAGCCTTTCCCTTTATTTGTCTTTAGCTTGCTCCCAACCCTATTTCCACAACTCTGCCAGGCTCTCTCCATTGCCCACTAATGGCAGCCAGCACTTTTCAAGACAGAAGCAGTCCAGCAACTTTGTGTCAGCAGTTGCTGCATGTCAAGAACAAGGGAGCTGCCATGGCAGTCAGCAGTGAGGTATATCAGTGCCCTGGGGGCACCAGCTGCCAGAATTATGTTTCCAACCAGACTCATCTTGGTTGTCTCCAGAAGCAGATTTTCCACCTAGCAATGGCAGCTAGCAATTTTAGGTCTCATATGCTCCCCAGGATCCACTTCATTGGCTGCGGCAGCAACACTTTTGAAGGGCCACAAAAGTTAATGCAAAAGGTATTTGAATGCATCTTACTCCCAAAGCCATCAGCTGCTGTTGCCCAGCAGAAAAGGGCAAAAGCCGCGTCCTGGGACAGATATGAAACTGGTGGTGGCAGTGGATGGGAGAAGAGTGGAAGAGGAAGGTCACTAATATGTTAACAAGGGACAAACTTCCCCCTGTATTTAGCCTGTGACAAACACCATATAAAAACAAGGGTACCTGACTGGAGAATTCCTTCCTTTCAAGAAACATTTTCTTACAACCAAGAAAAAGGTCAACATCACTTGGCAAATCATTAGGTGCAACTGGTATACAAGTTTATATTGACTTCCTGAAAAGCATAATGAGTATATTCCCTGCATTCAATATTCAGCTTATGAGATCTGAAGGACACCACGGTGGGATGAAGACCTTGGTAGAGAGTGAGGGGAAGTGGGTTCTTTCTCTCTCTTTGACATATTTTACAACCCGATTCCTTCCACAAGCAAAGGCTTATGTAACCCACACACATAGGTGCCGACTCCTTGGTGCTTCGGGGCTGGAGCACCCACAGGAAAAAATTAGTGAGTGCTCTGCACCCACTGGCAGCCAAACTCCCCTCTCCCCCACTCCATCATCTCCTTCTCCTCCCCCCGACCCCGAGTGCACCACCTCCCAGCCCCTCCGCCTACCTCCCAGTACTTCCCCCCAGCTGCCGCCAAACAAGTGTTTGGTGGTGTGCTGGAAGGGAGGGGGAGGAGTGGGAACGTGGTGCACTCAAGGGAGGAGGCAGGGATTTGGGGAAGGGGTTGGAATAGGGGCAGGGCGGGGGTGAGAAGAAGCGGGGCAGGAGCAGGGCCGCATGGAAGGCTGGAGTGGGAGTGGGGGTGGGGCCAGGGGCAAAGGGGAGAGTCAAGCACCCAGAGGAAAGCGGGGAAGTCGGCATCTATGCCCACACACCTCCTGAATGTGGTGTTCTGTCCCATCTAGTGGGTGGGCAGGCGGGGGAGGAGGAAGAGACAGACAGATATCAGCCTTAGTTAATAGCCAGTTGGCTTTTAGCTCATGCAGTAGAGGCTCAGGTTTGATAGGAAGGTCCCAGGTTTGATCTCGCCCACTGCTGACTGGCAACTGTCAGTGTTACACTTACTCTATAGAAGTATTTTTATGAATTCCCCCAGAAATAAATCATTTCAAGTTGGTACAACTGAGCAATATCTAGAGGAGGGCAGAGTCCTTTAGAATCAGGGAAACCATTTTAATCCTCCCACCAATTTTGTGGTAGATTTTTTAAAAAGGGGGCTTCTGGGACCCCACTCTGGCACATCATTGGGCAGTGTGTAATGGATAAAAACAGACTGCAACTGGGTGATGAGAATTGAATTCCAGCAACTGCTGACTGGCTGAAAAAGTAAAAAAAAAAAGCATGTGGATCTCTGGCAAATGGCTATGTGACTAGCATGACCAATTTCTGATCAGCACAGAATTCTTTCGTTTTCATGAATCTACCTTAACAAAGAGAATTGTGTTTGGTCTTCAAACACTGTAATCAATATTTCAGGGTGTATGCATGTGTTACCCTGCCCAGGCACCAGTTTGTGTATATTAAGGCAAATGATTGGATGATCAATAGATGCATTCTGACTAGGGCTGTCAATTAATCACAGTTAACTCATGTGATTAACTCAAAAAAATTAATCGCAATTAAAAAATTAATCGTGATTAATCGCACTTATAACAATAGAATACCAATTGAAATTTATTACATATTTTTGGATGTTTTTCTACATTTTCAATATTGATTTCAATTACAACACAGAATACAAAGTGAACAGTGCTCACTTTATATTATTATTTTTGAATAAAATATATGCACTGTAAAAACGATAAACAAAAGAAACAGTATTTTTCAATTCACCTCATACAAGTATTGAAGTGAAATCTATCGTGAAAGTGTAACTTACAAATGCAAATTTTTTTTGGTTACATAACTGCACTCAAAAACAAAACAGTGTAAAACTTTAGAGCCTACAAGTCCACTCAGTTCTACTTCTTGTTCAGACAATCACTAAGACAAACAAGTTTGTTTATGTTTATGGGAGATACTGATATCTGCTTCTTATTTACAATGTCATCTGAAAGTAGAGTGACCAGATAGCAAATATGAAAAATTGGGACGAGGGTAGGGGGTAATAGGTACCTATATAAGAAAAAGTCCCAAATATCGGGACTATCTCTATAAAATCGGGACATCTGGTCACCCCAAATGAAAGTGAGAACAGGTGTTCGCATGGCACTTTTGTAGGCGGTGTTGCAAGGTATTTACGTGCCAGATATGCTAAACATTCATATGCCCCTTCATGCTTCAGCCACCATTCCAGAGGACATGCTTCCATGCTGATGATGTTCGTTAAAAAAAAATAAATGCATCAATTAAATTTGTGACTGTACTCTTTGGGGGGAGAATTATATGTCTCCAGCTCTGTTTTGCCTGCATTCTGCATATATTTCATGTTATAGCAGTCTCGTATGACGACCCAGCACACGTTCATTTTAAGAACACTTTCACAGCAGATTTGACAAAACACAAAGAAGGTACCTATGTGAGAATTCTAAAAAAAAGCTACAGCACTCGACCCAAGATTTAAGAATCTGAAGTGCCTTCCAAAATCTGAGACGGACAAGGTGTGGAGCATGCTTTTAGAAGTCTTAAAAGAGCAACACAATGATGCGGAAACTACAGAACCCAAACCACCAAAAAAGAAAAAGAACCTTCTGCTGGTGGCATCTGACTAATGATGAAAATGAACATGCGTCAGTTCGCACTGGTTTGGATCATGATCAAGCAGAACCCATCATCGGCATAGAAGCATGTCCTCTGTAATGGTGGTTGAAGCATGAAGGGACATGTGAATCTTTAGCACATCTGGCACATAAACATCTTGCAATGCCAGCTACAACAGTGCCATGCGACCACCTGTTCTCACTTTCAAGTGACATTGTAAACAAGAAGCAGGCAGCATTTTCTCCTGCAAATTGTAACCAACCTTGTTTGTCAGAGTGATTAGCTGACCAAGAAGTAGGACTGAGTGGACTTGTAGGCTCTAAAGTTTTAAATTGTTTTATTTTTGAATGCAGTTTTTTTGGACATAATTCTACATTTGTAAGTTCAACTTTCATGATAGAGAGGTTGCACTACAGTACTTGTATGAGGTAAATTGAAAAATACATTTCTTTTGTTCTTTACAGTGCAAATATTTGTAATAAAAATACAAAGTGAGCACAGTACACTTTGTATTCTGTGTTGTAATTGAAAGTAATATATTTGAAAATGTAGTAAACATCCAAAAATATTTATAATATATGGTATGCTATTGCTGTTTAACAGGGTGATTAATCGTGTGATTAATTACAATTAATTTTTTTAGTTGTGTGATTAATCGCTTGGCAGCCCTAATTCTAACTAATATTATTTATAGCTATATTTCTACAGGGGAAGTCACCGTAAATATCCTTGGTTCTTGTCCGAAAATGCCAGAGGTGTACTGCACCTTATCAAGACATAGAGTAGGACAAGTATTAATAGCCGACACTTCCAACCTTTTGTAAGCAGTGCTGATACCCTGTGGTCCAATACTGCTCCCGTTACTGTCAGTGACAAAACTCGCATTGACTTCAGGAGCAGGAGCCAGCTCCCAAAGACATCAAAGCTTGCTTAAGCCTGGTGAAAAATGAAGATCAAATTCTGCTCTCATACATTCAAAGGCATCTGCCAGTGATTTCACTGGGAGCTGGGATTTGTGTACCTGAGAACAAAGTTTAACGCTGGACCTTTAATATTTTGAAGGATTTGCTTGGCTGTATCTATAATTCACCCCTACCTAAAACCAATCCCTTTTCCATAATACCTGTGTAAAGTTATGACTTTTTTAAAAAAATTACGATCACAGAATAATCACAAAGCTAGAATGGGGAGATCTCTTTGAAATCCAGATTTGTTTTTTAAACAGCTTGAGAAAACAATGTATGTGTGGGAATTCCAAGGGCTGGATTCACTATGCTGTCCTTTAAGGAACGTTTGTATATTTTGATCACTGACATTAGATCATGGATGGTACTCAGAAAAGCACCCTGGGGTCTGATTTGCAGTATCTCAGCCCTGTGATCCATGGGATTATGTATAAGTGTTAGGTATGGTTATGATGAAAGAGACAAAGAAAGAACTTACAAAATACAATTTCATTTCTGTATGTGCTGAAGTGGCAGGATTTTGGCACAAAATCAATGTATTACACATTAGCATGTAAATAACCAGTACAGAGAACATCATACATGATATGACACAGACAACAGCACAACCAAAGCTCTCCCAATATCAGATCAAACTCCACGAGCCATTAATATTCAGGTCTGAAAAAGATCATGGCAGCTCCAATAACATCACAGGGAAATGCATTGCTCTTATGAAACCTGCATCTCATTGCACTCTGCTTGCAATTGCAAAATGAAGAGGGAGTATGTTGATTTTTTAAGGGCTTGGACATTTTACTGAGCTTTTTCTATGCCAGTAAAAAAACAGTCCCATGGCTTCCTTTATAATCCTTCCCAAGATTCATTTGCCTTTAATGCTATCAGGTAGAATGTTGCTCCACTTACGTACCACTGCTTATGATGGAATTTCATGATGTAACAAACCTGGTGATATGACATCACCAAGCTGAAAAAGCTGTGTCAGGGGCTCAGCTTCCTTCCCCTTCTCTTCTAGCAGGCCTATTTCAGTGCTCCTGGATTCAGTATTTACGCTGTGCATGGATATTGTGTTTCTGCTAGAAATAAGAGGCATGAAAGCAGTTTTCTGTCCAGTGATTTTGCCAGCCATTTTAACAGACATGCACATTCTATACAAGCATGGGGTGGTAATTAAAGAAACAGGATACACGCCAACAAAATGCTCTTTCCACACTGTTGCAGCTTTGTGTCAAACATGGATTCCTGATGCACTCGAAGGATCCATTATTAATCAGTTACAGTTAATTGTACATTACTCACATCCCACCACACAGCACATATTTCACAGCCCCGATGCTGGCAATTAGAAAGCAATACAGGTTTGAATGGATCAGGCTTTTGACAGCACATGTAACCATTGCTTACGTGATAGTTTGTTATAAAATGATTCCCACTCAACAAGCAAAGAGAGTGCATAGTCTTTATGGCACTTGGGATCCTTTGGGTTGAGAAGTGCTACATACACACACGGGATCACCATTGTTCTGAATCAGGGGTGTTTAGCACCATGGGTAGCAGTTATTCAATTGACCGGGTTGGCTCTGTTACCTCTTTCACTTTCAGTGGTGTAACGGTGCTCCGGACAGCAAAGCACAGACGATGACAACAGGGAGTGGGGGTGTGGGGAGGAGTGCTGACTAATCAAAACAACAAGGGGTACCATCAGACACACGGGCACCGTGATGGGAGACAGGCAAACCAGAATCAGACAACGACAAGCTGACCTGCTGATCTGTCGCCCAGTCCTGGAAACCCCCAATCCACCACCACCTCGCAACAACCGTCTTCCTTCAGTGAAACGCCAAAAGGAACATCAGCACCACGTTAATGAGGATGAGGAAGAGCAGGATGACAAAGACCACTACCCGCTGGGTCTCCGGGTTCATGTTGCAGCGGAGGAACGTGTGAAGTGCGCTCCATTTATGCCTACTTGGGTCTGGCCCCTTTGCCATGGCCAGCGATGGCCCGCTCAGCCCTCAGACAAAAACAGTTCTTTAGCTGGTTACTGCACGGTTCCTGGGGCGGGGGAAGGAGGGAGAAGGGAGGGAAGAAGGGAGTTACACACAATAGAGCTCTTCTGCAGCTGTCAGAAGTCTAATGGACTCGGTATAGCCATTATTGGCACATAACGAGATACAGCACATGTGCCAGAACCCCCCTTCTTCCCATCAAGCAATCCGGCTTCTTTCTTTCTAACTCGGCATAGCAACGGGTTTTCACTTCTTCTTCAGCAAAGCAACCGCCTCCGTTACGTTAGCAGAAAGAAGACATTTAATTCCTTATTGCAGGAAGCCTGCGCGTGCTGGTGCACAGCGATCCCAGCTGCAATACTGGCTTTCCAAAGAGCCACTCAGCTATTTGCTAAGCTCGGTATCCAAGATACATGCAGGCCCTAGCAACAAGGACAGCAGGGAGGAAAACGTGGGGGGTGAGGGTTCTTGTAAGGAGGGTTAGGAGTGGCTTAGGGAGCTGCTTTTTTTAAATCCTTACTCCCGAGCTAAAAGCATGCCACAGTCAGAGAGAAGGCTAATGGAGCTCCCTCACAAAGAGCCTATGTAACCAATGTCCACACAGTGTGACAGCACAGAGGTAGGGCACATCTAGGGCTGCAAGGATGCTTCAGTTAAATCCAAGTTCTAAAAGCACAGGTGTGGATTAGAGGAAGGATGGATTTGGGGTTACGGCACGGGCCTGGGACTTAGAGTTCAATTTCCACCACAGCCTCTCTGTGTGGCAGGCAAGCCACTTAACCTTTCTGTGCCTCAGTTTCCCATCTCTAAAATGGGAATAATAATACTTCCCGTGCGTGTCTTTTCTATTTAGACGGCAAGTTCTTCGGGGCAGGGGCTGTCTCTTACTCAGTTTATGTACAAATCTGAAAGATTTCAAATTTAGAAATTAAAAAAAATTAGGAAAATATGTAGTGATTTCCCCCTAAATCCCCGTGATGCTCCACAGTTGTATTTATTCTTCTTCTTTATATTACAACAGTGGCTGGAGGCCCTAATCAAGATCAGGACCCGCACTGCAGTAACAACAAAACAGAGGAGAGTTGTGAGTTGGAGGAGGAGAACAGGATGCTGATAAATGCTCAACTTCCTTCCATTATTGTCATATATATATAACACACAAACCACCTTTTTTCAGCTGTTGGCAAGATTTACAATCAGGACATCACCTCACTGAAGATACCAACATTGACTGTTATTTCTTCTTGAGGATTTATATTGCTTAACTTTTTCTTCCTGAGAGTTGCCATCTGTTTTTTTGTTGTTGTTTTTTAAATTGTGCTACTTTTGGGAAAGAGCAGGTGTTGGGTGGGAACTGCTGACCAGAGAAATAATTTCCTCTCTGTTGTTATATTTTGGTAGCATGTAAAATATCTGTCCTTTGCAGATATTGTTATAAAAAACAAATCTGTAACTACTGCAGCTCACTGGTATCTGCACATGAAGAGTACTGTGAATCACTGCTGACGCCTAAATGGAGAGTAAGATATACAACACCTACGTGGAGAGGGCTTAAGACTCCAATGTATATTTAGTACATGGCATATAATGCTCCATTTTGTCTTTGAGCCCCATTAGCAGTTTTGGCTGGGCCTCAGCAGCTTTGCCATTCACTGCCTCATGTACCAGGGGCTGTGTATCCATATCACATTTGAAAATCTATTTGAGATTGTCAGATCTATGCTGTCGATCTCCACAATGTTTTTTTCTAAGGCATTTCAGCATGAGGATCTGCTGGTATGATGCCTTACTAAAAAAGAATAGGTTATTTACTTGTAACTGGAGGTTCTTCGAGATGTGTGGTCCTTATATGAATTCCAAATGTGGGTGTGCAGGCAGGTCAGGCACTGGAATGATTTGTAGCAGTGTTCATTGATCCACACGTGCATTGTGCATTGTCCTCATGACTGCAGCTGAGACTATAAGAGGCCATGTGGATTGATGTTACTCCAGTATTCCTCCCACCGATAAGCAGTGTAGTCTGCAGCAGAGGGAATAGAGGGCAGTTATCGGAATCCAAAAAGGGATGACATATCTTGAAGACCCTCCAGTTACAGGTAAGTAAAAACTCTTTTTTTTTCAAGTGATGGTCCCTGTTATGGATTCCAGACCCAGGTGAGTAGTGAGCAGTGTGGAGGCAGGTGTGAGAACTTGTGAGGAATTATTGTCTATAGCATAGTGTGGCTCATGGCTGCATCTACGGCTGCCACCCAGGCAAGGAAGTAATGAGAGTAGTGAGGTGTGGATGGAGTGCCATGTGGCTGCACGGCAAATGGTCCTGCCATGGCACTTCTGCTAGGCAGGCTGACATGGCCACACATGCTCGTGTGGAGTTTGCTGTGACTCCAGGAGGTGGAAACACATTGGTGAGTATGTTGCATTCGTGAGTGCAGCAGATCCACGTGGAAATGCACTGCGAGGAGAGGGCTTGTCCCTTGCATCAGGCTGCAATGGCAACAAAGAGCTCAGGTGATACAGAAAAGGCACGGGTGCAGTGGATGTAGAAGGCCAGTGCATGCTGCACGTCGAGGGAGCGTAACACTCTTTCCCTATGGGAGGTGTGGGGTTTGGGATAGAAGACTGAGAGGTGAATGCACTGATTGAGGTGGAATTCTAATATAACCATAGGTATGAATTTTGGGTTCAAGCACAAGGAAACCTTGTCCTTGTGGAAGACGGTGTAAGCGGGGGTCAGCCATCATGGCCACCAGTTCACTAATGCATCTCGCCGATGTGATGGCCACCAAGAAGAGCATCTTCATGGAGACATGGAAGAGAGAGCATGTTGCGAGGGGTTCAAAGAGCGGCTTTGTGAGGGAAACGAGAATAAGATTAAAGTCCCAGGAAGGTGTGGGGTTGAGTATCAGTGGGAACATATTCAGCAGACCCTTGCAGAAGCCAATTGTGGTTGGAGGTGTGAAGACAGAGATGCCATCCACCAGAGAGAGGAAGGCACTGAGTGCTGCTGAGTGGATCTGTCTGGAGTTGTGGGTGAGGTCTGATGTTCTGAGGTGGAGAACGTAGTCCAGTACGATAGAAAAGGCTATGGAGTCCAGCAGATAATGGCACTGGTGAGCCCTGGAGATGAATTGTTTCCATTTTGCTTGATAGAAGGCCCTGGTAGATGACTTCCTGTTTTGCATGAGGATATTGTGCACTGAGGTGGAGCACGCCTTGTTTCTGTGCAAGCTCCATCCAAATACCAAGCTGTGAAGTGGAGTGGGCTTGGGTTGGGGTATCAGAGCTGGCCCCACACTTGTGTGAGGAGCACCAGGTGTGTGCAGAGGAGAATCGGGGTGTGAGCAGAGAGGCAGAGGTGGTCTGTGAGCCAACACTGGTCAGGCCAAAAGGGGACTAACAGTATAACCATCATTCAGTCCTGGCAAATCTTGTGCAGGACTTGTGGGATGAGCAGAATGGCATAGCATAGGTTGCTGATCCAGGGGAGGAGAAGGTCATTGTCCCATGAATTCTCCCTCATGCACCCCTTGGAGCAGTAAAAGGGGAGTTTGTGGTTCTTGCTGGTCATGAAGGGGTCCCATCGTGGGGCGCCTCACCTGCGGAAGACAGATTGGAGTGTGAGATTGTGCAGTTCCCACTTGTGGTCCATGTAGAAGAACCTGCTGAACATGTCTGCAAGAGAGTTGTGGAAGCATGAGAAGTATGTGGCCTGGAATGTGACATGGTGTTAGATGCACCAGTTCCACAGGTAGATGGCCTCTGCCCAGAGAGTGCAGGACTTGGCACCGCCTTACTTGTTGACATAGACTACTATTGCCATTTTATCGAATAGCAGTTGAATGTGATGGGATTGTATGAGGGAGAGAAACTCCCGGCAGGCAAGGCAGATGGCTCTTAACTACCTACAGGATGATGATGGGCATCCTGGCTTCTCTTGGCGTCCAGATGCCCTGGGCTGTGTGACCATTCAGGTGGGGACCCCAATCGGTGAGAGAGGCACCTATGGTGAGACTTGCATGCGGAGTGGGAAGTGTAAAGGGAGTACTGACCATGACCTTAGAAGGGTTGATCCACCTGTGAGGGAGTCCAAAACAATCTTGGGGGAGCAGGGTGGTTTTGTCCAAATGATCTGTCTGTGGTCCGCAGGTGGACAGGAGCTACAGCTGAAGGCAACGCATATGGAGGTGGGCATGGGTCATCACTGAGGTACATGCCGCCATCTGGCTGAAGATGGAGACACATCGGCAGACAGAGGTGTGGGGGTTGTGGCGCAAACCCATGATTACAGAAGTGAGGGTGGAAAAGCAGTCTACTGGGAGAAAAGCTCAGGCCATGACAGATTCCAGGTGTGCACCAATAAAGGTGATCAGATGGGTAGGGACGAGGACTGACTTTGCCTCATCGATACACATGACGAGAGTGTTGAGAGATTGTGAAAGACCAGGATGGCCAATAAGAGGTGTTGGCAGGAAGGCACAATGAGGAGCTGGTTGTCCAGGTAGGGAAATACAGAGTGGCCGAGACGTCGCATTTGTACTGTGACAACAGTGAAGACTATTTTATGAAGCCCAGGGAGCCACCGCAATACCGAAGGGGAGGACATGGAACTGGTAATGAGAGTGTCTGACTGTGAAACGGTGAAATTTCTGGTGGGCTGCGTGAATGCTGATGTGAAAATAGGCCTCTTTCATGTCGAGAGCCACAATCCAGGGACCCTGGGAGAGAGAAGAGATAATCATGGAGAGTGTCACTATCCAGAACTTGAATTTCCTGATGAATCTGTTGAGTACCCAAAGGTCCAGAATAAGGTGGTGTCTGCCTCCCTGTTTTGGAATGAGGAAATATGGGGAATAAAACTGTCTCTCCAGTAAGGAAGTAACATGCTCTATGGTGCCCTTGAGAAGGAGTGCAGGCACTTCCTATTGGAGGAGGTCTCGATGGGAGGGATCTCCATGGTAAGTGTAGGGTGGACAATGAGGGGTGGAATATGAGGAATTCTATGGAGTACTCCTCATGGATGATTTCTAATACCCAGCGGTCCATGGTGATCTTTTCCCAATTGTGGGCAATCAGGGCAAGACAGCCCCCGAAAGATGAAGGGGAAGGGTGGGAGAAGGTTTACAGTTTACATTTCTCGACCCGTGAGTGAAATCTGCTGCTTGGACTGGTGTTGTAGGAGCGTTGATGAGGTGGAAGTGGTGGAGGCTGAGTAGTATGGTCATTGAGGTCAGTGGCAGAAGCCAGGTGTCTCCTACTGGTGCGGATAGCAGGATGGGTAGGGGATGTGGGGATAGGGCAGAAGGACTTTCTCTCCTACCGTTGCCTTGGGGCGGAGGTGTAAATGCCAAGAGATCAGAGTGGCATAAGAAGCCTAGGGCAAAAGAATACGTCTTTTCACTGAAAAGTTTGTCGGTGTCAAAACGGAAGTTCCCAAAGAGTGATTTGTATCTCCTCAGGGAATCCAGAGAATTGGAGCCAGGAATCCTGTCGGAGTAAGATGCCAGTCGCTAAAGAGCGGGAGGCAGTGTCGGCAGCATCCACAGCAGCTTGAAGGGCCACCCTGGCCACTAGCTTCCCTTCATCTAGCGGCACCGGGAACTGCTCCTGCTTTTCCTTTGGCAGAAAATCTTTAAACTCCAAGAATTTGGAGTAGGTGTGAAAATCGTAATTTGCCATCAGGGCTTGATGGTTGGCGATATGAAATTGGAGTCTGGCGCAAGTGTTTACTTTCCTGCCCAAGAGATGAGAAGGAGGGCTCTGGCTCCAAGAAGCCCTCGGACTTGGAGGATGGTTCCAGCAGTGGCAGACCAGTCAGTCCAAGGTGGGTGGAAGGTGCGGAGGGAGCTCCCTTTTATGAACACCCAGCCAGCCAGTTAGCTGTAAAATCCCTCTTGTTGTCTGTTTTCTGCTTGCATTACTTGTAAAGAGTTAACAAGCTCACAGGTAAAAGAATAGGAGTGGGCACCTGACCAAAAGAACTTTTAAAATTGGGAAAGAAACTTTCTCTTTGTCTGTTATTCTCTGGGCTGCAGGGACATGGAGCAGCAATGCTATAAGCATGAATGCTGTGTAAGGTTTGAACCAGGTATGAAAAAGTATCTTCCATACTTCCATGGACAGGGAATGTTTAGTTAGACACAATCATGTTTATTCCTTATTTTGGCTTGTGGATCTCCTCTGTGCTAACCCCTAATGCTTTTGCTTGCTTGTAACCGTTAAGCTGAACCTCCAAGAAAGCCAGTTTGGGTGCTCAGTTTTTGGAACTGCTCTTTTAAAATCTAGCAGAAGCCTAAATTCCAGATGTATTTTTTTCCTTTTTGTTTTTAATAAAATGTACCTGTTTTAAGAACAGGATTGGATTTTTAGTGTCCTAAGAGGTTTGCGCATGTTGTTTGATTAGCTGGCACAGATAATTTCCTTTGTTTTCTTTCTCAGCTCTTCCCCAGAGGGGGATGAAAGGGCTTGCGGGTACCCCACAGGGAGGAATTCCCAAGTGTTCCTTCCTGGGTCGAAGGGTTGGGTTTTTTTGGCATTTGGGTGGTGGTAGCATTTACCAAGCCAAGGTCAGAGAAAAGCTGTACCCTTGCGAGTTTAAAACAAGCCTGGAGTGGTAAGCAATAATTTTTAGAATCCTTGAGGGCCCGCACCTCCTGTATTCAAAGTTACAGCATGGGGATTCAGCCTTGACCGTACAAATTTGAGGATGAGGAAAGTAAATACACCTTGACATTTTTTCTCTTTGGATACTCCCATGAAATTTCTTGAAAAAATGAAATATCTGGAGGGCAACAGGATGCAAGCGCAAAAGAAGAAATTTTTTAACACAAAATTATGTGGAAGAAAAATATATTTTGCATACAACTCTCATCACAGCAGAGCTTAGAAGACATCCTAACCCAAAGATCATATCTGTCATGACTCTTACTTTCTGTTACAACTCCTGTTGCATCAAGCTGGAACACATAAGAGTCAGGTATAATGTATTTAATATTTGTATGTCTTAAAGTTCAAATAAAGTCACACAGCCACCTTGCTGACCTTACAGTGGATAATCTGACTGTGAAGGTATGAATGGCACAGATAACTGCAATCTGGTTGTGAGACATCCTTTGTTTCTACTACCTTGGCAGGTCATCCAAACCATCCTACATTTCTTGATCAGGAGAATTTGTACCTGGAAATAATTTCCATAGCAACTCAAACTGTTTCCCTGCTGCAAACAGCTAAAATACAATTGCTCAGTTATTAGCTATTATTTTGTGCACTTTTCATTACAGAAGTAAGATCTGGCTCTTTCTCATCACTGACCATGCACATGTGATTATTGTAGGTGTTGTCACTGTCAGAGGATATTAGCCTGCAATTTGGTATACTCTGAAATGTTATTCTTCTAATGTTCACCAAAACAGCACATTTTAAGTGAATAGTGCAGAATATTTATGAAAATTAATTTTTAATTGGAATAATTCACATTAGATAGTGTATCTGATCCACCAAGTCAGGGAACAGAAACATGCCAAGTGATTAACATGTCCACTCAAAACAGCTCAAATTGTGAATACTGAACAATCCCAATGACCTGTTTACAACCAAGTTACAAACCAAGATGTATTTGCAGAAGATATTCAGTGACTAAAATTTCAAACAACAAATCTGTTAGGGTAACGTGTGAACAGAAAGTAAAAAAAAATAAATAAAATCAATCTTTCCTAATTATTCCTCCAGCTCTTAATTGTTTCTCTGTATACTTAGTGTCGTGTCAGCCGTTAAAGATTTGGCTCATTGTTCCTTTTTGCAAGGCCTGTTAGTCAGATGTAATGAACAAACAAAACCACTTGCTTTCCAAATGAAAGAGAATTTCAGTATTGTCTTAGCTGCATTGGGACATAAAAAGCAGCTGTATATGAATATAAAAAATTAATAACTGCAATAAATAGCACAGGTGCTTCTGCAGAAAAGAAGATTAAATAACTTTATGATTGGTCTTCTCAGTTAATTCTACTGAACCATGAAGGCAAAAAGTATGGGTTGCAAACTGCAACTTGCAAATTCAATGAATAAAACAGTGCAGTAAGAACAAATATTGGCGTCAATGCCTTTGCTTCTATTCAGGACAGAAGTTAGAAGGAAAAAAGTGGGGTAGTACTGTACATGATGCTGAACCCCGAGTTTTTCCTCTATACCTCTTAGCACAAACATTTCAATTGAGAAAGACAAACATGAAGTTTGTGAGCCAGATCCTTAGATCAGTGCTTAATTTGTGCTGGGGATTGCCAGGGCTGAGCCCCAGGTACCTCTAGGCTTGCCACATTAGGTTTTTTGGGTGCATAAGAGCTTCAAGCCGCAATGTTCCACCTCCACTCACATGTCACTCAGCTGCCAGAGGAACGTCCCTGGAGCATTGCGCTGCTGCTTGCATGATACTTGATTCCTGCTATCCTGGCACCTCTTGTTTGAGCCTCTGAACCTCTTGCATTACAAATTAAGCACATCCTTAGAAGGTGTAATTTGGATTAACTCTGCTGAAGTCAATGAAGCCAAGGCAATTTACATTAACTGAGAACGTGGCCCAGCATGTAAATAACATGCAGAGCCGGCTCTAGCTTTTCTGCGCACACACACAACACACACACACAAAACCTGTGGGGCGGCCAGAGCGGCAAAGCACACACAGACAAAAACCCTGTGGCGTGGCTGGAGTGGCAAAGCAGAAAAAAAAAAAAGGGCTTCCTATAAGAAAGTGGAAATAGAAAGATTAAGGATCTGAACCAAATCCCACTGACTTTTCATTTACTTGATTTGGGGTTAGTTTGGGCCCCTTTATACTTTAGGTACTAAAAATAACTTGTGCGCTACAAATTATCAAAAGAAACAGGATTACCGTATAATTTATTAACACCCAATTAAAAATTAATTACATAAAAATAACTATATTAAAAGAATATTAAGGTAGCAAGGCCAAGCATCAAGGTAAAGAAATGCTACAATTAGGCGTTTGTCTACACAAACAATCATGGCAAGCTGGAGTGTGAATTTACCTCCCAGTAGCCTGCTGCTCCTATCTAACTGTCTGTGTGGACCCTGCTGACAGGCATTAAAAGTTTATTAACGTGCTTCGATCTTGTCCTGTTTCTAAAAACAGGGACTTATAATAGAAAGTGTCAGGCAACCTTGATCATAGGCAGTGTTACCTGCAGCATCAGTAATAAAGATAAAATGTTCCTTATTACATGGATGTCGATCACTGCTTAAAGGTAGATAGTGGAGCAAAGTGCAACAGTGAGATTTTGCATATGTGCTCAATTAGCTCTCAGGAATCAATGTAACTAGTAATTAGTAATTAGCAGTAACTAGTAATTCACAACTGAGCCAGGGCTTAAAAGTGTCAGAATGGAAAAAGTTCAGCTGTTTAAATTGCACGTGGCCAAACATTTTCATAATGGAAAACAATTTGTATAAGTCCAGAATGCCCTCAGAAGTTTACAGTCTGTAATGTTCCATGGCCACTGATACTAGTACACTGTGAGAAAGTTGTTTCTCATCATTCCAGATAAATCACAGCATGTTCTCTAGCTAGTATAACATGGCTTAATTCAGTTTCTACAGCCAGTACTGCATTGGACAATTTATAGTTGTTCTCCCATTAGTATATTACAGATGGCTTCATTACTAGAGTGCTAAGATATGGTACATCGGTTGTCAAAGGACAATAAGCTAGTCTGCAGATTCCTCTGTATGATCTACAGATTTAGAGATTGTTGGATGGGGTAGGGGTGAAGGGTATGACATTCAGCCATTTCAACCATGTAGTTATAAGTGAAATCCTCAAAAATTAAAGGCTTTTGGTGACATTTCCATACCTTTGTTCCTCCTCACTTTCTGAAAGTGGCAATAACACCAGCCCACCACCAACACCAAAGCCAACACCAAAGGATAGCCTGTCCTTACTGGCTGGAATTGCACCACCTGATATCAGGAGAAAGGCAGCAAGTCCAAGGGAAAGATCCTGGTAGATGGAAGTTCCAAGGTATCCATTATACGGTCACACAGGAATAATCAAATGCCTTAAATCATGAAAGAATTTTATAACCAGTTTTGTGCCTTTGGATATGATAGCTGGCAAGGCACAATCGAGGTTATGGAATTTATTCAAGGTTGGAGGAAGATGTAATAATCCCACTTTGGAGCAGTTCTCTACAGGGGAAATCCTTTGTATGAAGGAAAAATTTTAACTGGGGATAATCTAGAAGTCAGAATCAGTTTTGAAGGAGACCTTTCACCTTCAGACCTCTGTAGTAGAAAGTCTTCAAAGTCTCTAATGAAGGAATAGTTCTTGCCCTCCATCCCTCCCTCTTGCTCTCTCAGATTATATAAGGGTTTTCAAGCAAGCAATTTAGTTTTCTGATGTTCAGCATTTTTAAATGACACTATCATAGTAATATACATAGGCCCCTACCAAATTCAAGGTCCACTTTGGTCAATTTCACAGTCATACGATTTTAAAAATCATAAATTTCATGATTTCAGCTAATTAAATCTAAAATTTCATGGTGTTGTAATTGTGGGGGTGTTGTAAGGTTATTGTAGAGGGGTTTGAAGTACTGCTACCCTTACTTCTGTACTGCTGCTGATGCCTTCAGAGCTGTGTAGCTGGATTGCAGCGGCTGCTGGCCGGGAGCCCATCTCTGAAGGCAGAGCTGCTGCCAGCAGCATGGTATGGTATTGCCACCCTTACTTTTGCACTGCTGCCTTCAGAGCTGGGTGGTCAGAGAGTGGTGTCTGCCGACTGAGGACCCAGCTCTGTAGGCAGCAGTGCAGAAGCAAGGGTGACAATACCACGACATCCCTCCTAAAGTAACCTTGTAACCCCCCTGCAACTCCCTTTTGGGGCAGGACTCCCAATTTGAGAAACGCTGGTCTTCCCTGTGAAATCTGTATAGCATAGGGTAAAAGAACACAAAAGACCAGATTTCATGGGGCAGACCAGATTTTACGGTCCGTGATGTGCTTTTCATGGCCAAGAATTTGGTTGGGACCTAAATACACAGTAAATCTTGTGTGGCAATCCTTTTCACCAGCCTCTGACGGAATTTAAAAAACGGGAAGAAGTCTGAGCTCCCTGGAGTGTTTGAGTGCATAGGTTATTTGAAGGCAATAACATAAATGAGTTGTGTTCAAGAAAGAGACTACTAGACTAGAGGAAACGTTACCAAGCAAAAAAGCTAAATTCAGAAATTTGGTGGAGAGAAATGTATTGGTCCAAGTCGCCTTTTTCAGTCTAGCAACTATTGATGCCTCTATTCAGGCCAACAAGTTAGGGAAAATGCAGCAAAGTAATGTGCACTGAAGAACAAATAATGACAGGCTGTTCCTGGTAATGTGCCCCATTTGTTTTGCCCAAGAAACAGTCAATAACAAGATATGCAGCACTTGATGATTCTCCCATAAACACTCCAGAATGTAGCTTTCAAACAGATCAACAACGTTGACTGCAGAAATTGTTGCTTTGTGACTCTACTGATATACGACTCCTCCTTTAACCTATGGTAAATAAATAAGTCATTCTTGTTTGTATTACAAGCAAAATATCCATGAGGGGCTGAGAAATTTGCTGATGATATGTCTGCACAGAAAATGCTATAGTGGCACAGCTGCACCACTGTAGCATTTCAGTGTAGACACTACTATGCCAACGGGAGGGGTTCTCCTATCGGCAAAGGTAATCCACCTCCTTGAGAGGTGGTAGCTTGGTCAATGGAAGAATTCTACTGTCATCTAGCGCTGTCTACTAGGGGATTTAGGTTGGCTTAACTACACTGCTCAGGGTGTGGATTTTTCATACCTCTGCTAGATCTATCTAAATTTATAATGTAGACCCGCCCTGAGACAGTACATTCAGAGGAAGGAGTGAGTTACCTCCCTCCATCTGTTCAGAGAGTCATACTGACTGGTCCACTTGGTGAGAAGCAGTAGCGTAGCTAGTGGGATGCATCAGAAGCAGCTGCTTCTCCTCCCCACATTTTTAAAAAAGCGGTGCCTCACCGGCTCCGCTCTGAACAGCCTGCCCGGCTTCCACCCCACCCTCGCCAATCAGCTGTCTCCCCCAGCAGGAGGGAGATAGCTGATCGCGGGGTGGGAGCGGCACCTGCCAGCCAGCACTGCCAGCAACGCGGCCAAAGGAGCCGTGGGGCGGGCGGCTGTGGCAGGCCGGTGTGGAAGCAGCTCGCTTGGACCACGCCTGGCGGGGCTCACTGCCTTCTTCCCCCACCTCCCAAGAGGTAGGGCCAAGGTTGAGCTGGGCTGGTGCTGCACATGGCGAGCCCCTCCCAGGCTCTCCCGGTCCTCAGAGCAGCTCCAGCCCCCTCTGCACAGAGAACCCCAGGGACTCCAGCCCACTCCCATTCCCGGTAACCCCTCCCCAAGCTCCATACCCCATTTACCCCTCCCATATACCCCGTGCCCCTGCCTCTCCCTCCCCTTCACCTCCCCTCGTACCTTCGTCCTCTGCCAGCCTCCCTGTACAGCCATGGGGGGGGGATGTGGCCGAGGCAGAGCAGAATGGCCGCAGTGTGGCCGGAGGAGCCAGCCAAGGGGGGGAGGGGGCACGGCGTGGCCGGAGAAGCCGGAGGGCGTGGCGGGAGGAGGAGCAAAGGGGGGCACCTTTTTTATGTTTGCTTGCTCCCCCTGCTGTTAAAACCTGGCTCCGCCACTGGTGAGAAGATGGGCTGGCCAGATGCAAGGACTTTGGGAAAGGATAAAATCTGAAATGAGTTGGGGGAACAGTTGAAAACAAAATAAAACATTCTACAGGACCACTATCACCTACCTCAAACATCTAAATCTAAACAAAGAGATTGGGGACCAGATTCTGAACTGACATAAATCAGTGCACCTCCAATGAATGCAGCTGAGGCTCGATTTACTCCACCAGAGGATCTGGCCAATGATTAAATGTTTCCATGAGTCTGCTTCACAGATATGCAACATGTGGAGATTTATCAATCTAGTCCAACGTTATATACAGACAGAGACAAAGGAAGCTATTCTCCTTTCAAGGTCACATACATATGTGTATGGGTGGGGGAGTAATGGGGTTAATACAAGTAACTTCTATTCATTCTAATGGGAGTAGCAGACATGAATCACCTGACCAGCAATCGAATAACAACAGGCAGAGCATATGGTCAGGGTAATCTAATGGGGCTTGAAACAAAGCCCTCTGAAGGGAACAGAAATCTTTCCATTAACTTCAATGAGAATTGAATCAGCCCTTAAAGAACTCTGTTGTGACACTAACACTCCCTCTGTCTGCAGTTCCTACAGTTTGCTGCTTTAATCAAAAGAATCAAATGGGATATAAAGGCACTTTCTAATCCTTTTATTACATTAAAGTGCTCTGGAGCTTTGCTGCCTCTGTCCCCAAACTCAGGCCAGTTCTGCTCCCATTGTCCTCAATCCCTGCAGCACTAGCCCTTTATCCCGAAGGTCACTAAAGCCACAAGGGAGAGTCTGCAGGGGATAAATAATACTCTCTGAAGTTCCAGAAGTCAGGAATGAGTCACAAAAACTTTTGTTTCTCTGCCATAGGATTCAAACAGATTCTACAGTGCAAGAGGCAAAAGGAAAAATAGCTTCTCAGTCAGAACTGGAGGAAAAATAATCTCAGAATTTTTCTGTCTGTAAAACCATCCCTAAAGGAAGTTTGAGATAGAAAAGTTGGTATGAAAACCAATTTATTCCAGATAAACTCCCTCCTGCTTCCAGGTCAACACTTACGTTCAGAACTGCCTAAATCAACATTCACCGAGTGCTTTCCTACTCTTTCAAATTACTTCCAGAGACCATAAGTACAGAAACATCCAAACCTCTTGTGCTCCCATTAGCCACTACATGTGCTTCTTTAACTAGGAGACCCATTCTACTCCACTAACTGTACTTAGTACTGGCATAGTATCAGTGGGGCTGTATCAGTAATAACTTAGAAGCTAGCCTTGTCTGTTGCACACTGGTATACTACCCCTGTACTACAAACATAACTATGGTCATATTATTTTTTCTGAGGCAGACAGGGCCAAACTCTTTGTATCTTCTTAAGAACAAATCTTTCCCTTGATGTTAGGTGTTATGCTGATGACAGAGCAGCGTGGACACATATTGGCTCCAAACCACAACTTGCTACTGTACAGCAGGATGGTTCAGGTTTGGAGGTTACACCGCACACAGGAGACTTTGCTACAGAGTTCACCTGGGGATTTTCAGCCCAAATCAATATTCCTAGCCAATGCTGGGTAATAAACTAGAGATTTTTATAGAGTGGAAAAATGAAGTTTTATAATGGAAGTTGACTACAGCCTTAACTGTGAAGAAGTTACCATCTCTCCAGGACACTAGTAATTATTTTGAACAATTAACAAACCATTTTGATGAGTCTGTTATTGTGGCAATGGTTAGATTAAATTTTGGGAGGAGTCCCATATGACTGAGTGATCAGTTTTAAAAACCTATAGAAATACTGGGTAATGTACAGACAGACTGCAAGGTGTTTTGGCACAAAAAGCTTTTAGAATTAAAAAACTGTTTGAATATTTTTCCCCAAAGGGAAGAGGTATTCTGTGATAGGGTGCTCATCTCTTCCCCCATCTCCCTAAACTAGGAATGCATTTAATACTAGCAAAGAACAGAAGTTATTAACAGTATCCCCTAGTACTTGCATTGTCAAGCCTAACAAAGCTGCTATAGCTTTTACAATTTAATAGCTCACATGAGATTGGCATAAACATTTCAAAAGACACTGCTCTATCTTGGGTGTTTCTTTTGAGTGACTTTTATATGTTTGTTTTCCAGACACAGACAGACATCTAATCTTTAGCCATTTTTATGTCTGTGGGGAAAAAGCAGAGAAACTGTCCATTCTGTTGTGTCTTTAAGTTTAGTTTACATTAGAGGCAACTGTCCAACGCAGAGAATATCATCATGAATCACCAGTTCTTTATCTAGATACTTAGATGGACCCCCCACATTACTGAAATATCTCAGCACCTGCTCTGAATTAATTGTCAAATCTATAGTGAAAATGCTCTCTCCAGGGCTGGATTCACCTTTTGTGGGCCCGGCGCCAAGCATATTTGTAGGCCCCCATGGGGGCAATGGAGCATGGCATGGGGAGGGTCGGTGCCTGGAGCAAGGGCAGGCCAGGGGCAACGGGACATGGCATGGCAGGGGCGGCCCCACTTCGCCCAGCCCAGTGCGAGGGCACTATTTACAAACCAGCAGTTGCCAGATGCAAAATGACCGGCCCGGCTCTGTGCTGCCAGCATGCCTCTACCCCTCAGGGGTGGGCCCATGCCATGCCACACAGCCCACACACCCAACACCAGAACACAACCTGGACCCACTATGCACAGCACTCCCCCAGACCCTGCCACAAATGCACAGTGCCCTGCACACCACCACCCCTGCCCAGAGCCCCTTGCCCACAGCCCCACCACAACTGCCCAGCACCCCCACAGAACCCCCACTCCCTAGCGCCCCAGCACACACAGATCTTTCCCACCCCCTCACAGCCCAGCGGCACCCCCCAGGCCCTCCAGAGACCCACTCCTCCAGGACCTCCAGACACCCACTCCCCAACTCCCTGCCTCCTGGCTGCACTCACTGACCCTGCTGGGAGGCGACTGTCTGCCAGGCTGAGACGGCAGTGCAGCCAAGGCTGATCCTGGGGTGGGGAATCGCTCAGGACCCTTGAGAGTGGCACGATCAGTCAGGCCAGGGCCTGCCCCAGCTGGGCTCCCTCAGGACTGACTTGCCTGGAGGGGCCCAGGGAAATCCCTCACACTGTCCCCTGCCCCAACTGGCTGAGACTGGCCAAGCTTCTGCACCAGTCCCAGGCGGCTCAGCTCCAGAGAGACAAGTGGGGCCCCACAGGTGGTGGGAAGCAGAGACTGCCCGGAGTTGGAGGTGCAGGGGGCAGAGAGAAGCTGGTGGGTGGGGCTAGGAGCTGAAGAGGAGCCCTCTGAGGGCAGGCGAAGAGAAGCAAGTGGTGGGCGGGTGGGAGGTAACCAGCAGGCTGGCAGGGTCTCAGAGTGCAGTGCAATCAGAGCAGGCTGGGGCCTCTTCTGAGCATGGGCCTGGTTCCATGGTGCCATTGTAAACCCGGCATTGGCTCTCTTTAGTCTTCCCTTGCCATCAAGAACCAGAGTTAGGAGTTGCTGTTTTGTTTTGTCAGGAATGAATCTGAGAGAATGAGGATGCTATTGGGGAAAAGCCTGAAGTGAAGCTTGATTCAAAACTTTCTACATCATTAAAATGAAAACAGTGATTGGGTGGAATTAATGTCAATGTGTGTGTATTTGTATACAGAAATCTCATATACATACAGGGCAAGACACGTGGTCTTTTGCATGACTGGAAGGGTGCAAAGAAATTATAAACCTGCCCTAGAAAGGCTGACTAAGATTTCCCTGCCCTAAAGAGCCTAGGATAATGCTCAACTTGCATAAAGCAGGCATAGTCTGCTTTACACATCACCAACTCTCTTGTTGTAGAGGAGGGGGCAAAACGAGGAGCAGAACCAGGTAGTACCATAGCACAGTGTTCTGTCTGATCCTCAGCTGGTAGAGAGGTCCCTGTGGGATTCCTCCGAACAGTGTAACTTAGAGCAGCCCGGAACAACCTGTGGCTGCCCCAGGACTGAGAATGCAAAAAGGTGTCTTGACAGCTGCCTGAGAAACCTGTCCTACCTCCCTAATCAGATTCTCTTGACATGTGACGAGTACAGCTAAGGATCTGGCCCACAGTGTATGCAATGAATCATTTGCATATACTGAAACTTTTTTAAATAAAATGCAAAAATCTCTGATGAACTATTAAAAGTTTGCACATTTAAGAATCTCTTTCTCTCTCTCTCACACACAAACACACATACAAATCTGAAAATGTAAAGAGTTTTTAGAATATGTTGCTGCAAACATGTATGCCTGTGCTTAACTTTAAGCATATGAGTAGTCCCAGTGATTTCAGTGGGACTGCTCACACGTGTAAAGTTACTTATATGCTCACTTCTTTACTGGATCTGAGCCTTAGACTACAGGGTCCTCAGGGAAGAAACTGTCTATTTCTTGTCCTTTACAGCGTCGAGCACTATTGGTGTCTAATAAATAAATGATGGCTGCTTCCAAACTATAGTTGTCTCTGTTCAAATCTTGGCCACAGTAACATGTGGGATCTGCAAACAGGATCTTGAGCCAGCAGAAGGAGTGAGGGAGAGCATTTGTTATCTGGCTACGTTTGCTATAGAGTCTGGCTATCAGTTGAGAAAACAATATACTCGCATGAAGACATAAAAGAGGCAATAAATCATCTCTCCTAGACTATATGCATGAACATAGTGTATCACTTCCAAAAGATTGATCTATCTAATTATGTATGGTTTGGCTGGAAGTCTGGTCTGACAATTTCTTTCCCAAATTATTTTGTATCCTTGAGACTGATTATATCCTTCCAAGGCAAAATGTTACATGGAGAATGGTATGTTTTAAAGACTTTTTTTTTTTTCCAAATTGTTCGCTTATGAAGTGTATGACAGGTATATAATAAACAAAATATCTTAAGGATTCTAGATGTATTATTCTTAAATGCTATGGACTATACTGTGTACATTAGTTACTGTTTATGCAGTTTTCCGTAATATTGAAATTTACCTGAATTATTTGATGGTAAATTAACCTGTTTTGGTAATGGTGTTACACTGCTGAATCCCATGGAATGACTAAAGATGCAATTATAAAAACTAAGTTTTAGAATCAAATTACAGCTTCCATTACTGTATTTACTAGGGCTGTCGATTAACTGCAGTTAACTCACGTGATTAACTAAAAAAAAGTAATCATGATTAAAAAAATTAATCACAATTAATCGCATTGTTAAACAATAGAATACCAATTCAAATTTATTAAATATTTTGGATGTTTTTCTATATTTTTATATATATTGTATTCTGTGTTGCAACTGAAATCAAAGTGTATCTTATTCTTGATTACAAATATTTGCACTGTGAAAGGTAAACAAAAAATAGTATTTTTCAGTTCACCTCATAGAAGTACTGTAGTGCAATCTTTGTGTCATGAAAGTGCAGCTTAAAAAGGTAGACTGTTTTTGTTACATAACTGCACTCAAAAGTGAAACAAAGTCCATTCAGTCCTACTTCTTGTTCAGCCAAACGCTAAGACAAACAAGTTTGTTTACATTTACAGGAGATAATGCTGCCCTCTTCCTATTTACAATGTCAACAGAAAGTGAGAACAGGCATTTGCATGGTACTTTTGTAGCCAGCATTGCAAGGTATTTACTTGCCAGATATGCTAAACATTCATATGCCCCTTCATGCTTCAGCCACCATTCCAGAGGACATGTTTCCATGCTGATGCTGCTCTTTAAAAGAATAACGTGTTAATTAAATTTGTGACTGAACTTCTTGGGGGAGAATTTTATGTCCCCTGCTCTGTTTTACCTGCATTCTACCATATATTTCAAGTTATAGCAGTCTCTGATGATGACCCAGCACATGTTGTTTGTTTTAAGAACATTTTCACTATAGATTTGACAAAACGCAAAGGAAGTACCAATGTAAGATTTCGAGAATTTTTAAGAATCTGAAGTGCCTTTCAAAATCTGAGAAGGATGAGGTATGGAGCATGCTTTCAAAAGTCTTAAAAGAGAAACACTCCGATGAGGAAACTACAGAACCTGAACCACTAAAAAAGAAAATCAACCTTCTGCTGGTGGCATAGGACTCAGATAATGAAAATGAACATGCGTCGGTCCGCATTGCTTTGGATTGTTATCCATCAGAACCCGTCATCAGCATGGACGTATGTCTGCTGGAATGGTGGTTGAAGCATGAGGGGATGTATGAATCTTTAGCACATCTGGTACGTAAATATCTTGTGACGCCGGCTACAACAGTGCCATGAGAATGCCTGTTCTCATTTTCAGGTGACACTGGAAACAAGAAGTGGTCAGCATTATCTCCTGAAAATGTAAACAAACTTGTTTGTCTGAGTGATTGGCTGAACAAGAAGTAAGACTGAGTGGACTTGCAGGCTCTAAAGTTTTACATTGTTTTATTTTTGAATGCACCTATTTTCTGCACATAATTCTACATTTGTAAGTTCATCTTTAGTGATAAAGAGATTGCACTACAGTACTTGTATTAAGTGAATTGAAAAATACTATTTCTTTAGTTTTTTTACAGTGCAAATACTTGTAATAAAAAATAAATATAAAGTGAGCACTGTACATTTTGTATTGTGTGTTGTAATTGAAATCAATATTTTGAAAATGTAGAAAACTTTGAAAAATATTTAAATAAATTGTATTCTATTATTGCTTAACAATACAATCAATTGCACGATTAATTGTGATTCATTTTTTTTAATCGCATGACAGCCCTAGTATTTATCTCTTTTATAGAGTGAGGCACATAATTCATACCATACCATGAAAGAAATCTCTTTTCTATGCATTAGTTATTTTGTTAAATAGAAGCATTATACATATTTTCTGGGTGTATTGATCAATGTGTTTCTTAACTGAAGCCAATGAAACAACAAATAAAACGTACGCAAAATATTGCAAAACCAGTGATTTAAACTAGGGGTTCTCAACCTTTTTCTCTTGGAGCCCCCCCCCAACCTGCTATAAAAATTCCATGGCCCAGGGAAAGCCTTTGGACTTCAGCTGCTGGGGGGGCGGGGAGGGAGTGTATGCCCCACAGCACTGGGGCAGTGCTTGGGAGCCCCATGGGTTGGGGAGCTCCAGGCTTCTGCCCTGCAGGGTGGCTTCTGCTAGGGCTTGGGGCACCTGGCCTCAAAGCTTCAGCTCTGTGGGATGCTGGGACTCAGGACTTCAGCTCCATGGGGTGCTGGGTTCTAGCTGCCCTGGGGGATCATGGGGCTTCTACTCTGCAGGGTGCTGGGGCTCGGGACTCAAGCTTCAGCTGGTGGGTGCCAGGGCTCAGGGGTCCAAGTGGCCACAATGGGCCACGGATCCCCGGTTGAGAATCACTGATCTAAACTATATAGCATGATCACAGAATGACAGAAATGTAGGGTTGGAATGGACCTGGAGAGGTCATCTAGTCCATTCCCTGGTGCTGACGCAGGACCAAGTATACCTAGACCATTCCTGATAGGAGTTTGTCTATCCTGTTCTTAAACACCTCGAGTGACTGGGATTCCACAGCGTCCCTTAGAAGCCTACTCCAAAATTTAACTACACTTACACTTAGGAAGTTTCTGCTTCAGATTAAGCCTACTATCCTACCTTCAGTGGACATGCAGAACAATTGATCACCATCCTCTTTGTAATGGCCGTTAAATATCTGAAGGTCCCCCCTCAGTCGTCTTTTCACAAGACTAAACCTTTCCTCATAGGTCAGGTTTTCTAACCCCTTCCACCCACATCTTTGTTGCTCTCCTGTAGACTCTTTCCAATTTGTCCACATCTTTCTTAAAGTGTGATGCCCAGAACTGGACACAGTGCTCCAACTGAGACCTCACCAATGCTGAGTAGCGCTGGACAATTACCTTCCATTTCTTACACATGACACTTCTGTTACTATAATATAAACTATAACCCCTGTTCAGTGGTACTGCTGCCTAGCCTGTTATTCCCCATTTTGTAATTGTGCAGTTGATGTTTTTCTTCTTAACTTCAGTACGATGTTTATATTGAATTAAATCTTGTTAATTTCAGACCAATTCTCCAATTTGTCAAGGTAGTTTTGAATTCTAATGCTGCCCTCCAAAGTGCTAGCAACCCCTCTCAGCTTGGTGTTGTATGCAATTTTTACAAGCATACTCTACTCAGTTATCCAAGTCATTAACAAAAATATTGACTAGTACTGGACCTAGGATATATTCCCTGAAAGACCCCACTAGATACCTCTCCCCAGTTTGACTATGTATTATGTATTAGATTTATCATTGACTTTAATGGGGCCAGGATGTCACACAAATGTATTAAGTGCATTGACATAAATAAATAAATAGAAAAAAATGACCAGTTTAGTCATCGCATTCAAAGACAATTTCCAGAGGCTTGATTCCTTCCTCTGTACCCAACCTATCAATGCTGTTGATCTTGGAAAAATCATCTAGTAAACAACAAAGATATGCTCAGGTACAATAACGAATTTTCCCATAGCAGAAAGTAGAATGAGTACTTTGTCTAAGATCTGATATGTTCTAAATCAGTCATGCCTAAGTCTACTTGCCCAGTTTGATTAATTTTATTTGATAAGCAAATAAAATATTATTGTTTTCTTCACTATTGTCACCGTCATGGTACGAGTGAGTAAGTAGATTTTGTGCCTAAACCAGTCAAGGTTCTACATAATTTTACAGTGCTTAAATTAAATGGATATGCCTCACATTTCATGTAATTTATAGCTACGTGTGTCCAATATATTATGTTTCCATATGGGAGGACTGAAAAACTACACAGCATGAGTAATACTGCTTCCCCCTGCCATATTTTTCAGCTGATCATACTTTGGATATGTGTCGATCTGTTGCCTGGAAGTCCCCAAACTAAACCAAACAAAAATATCATCTCAATCAAAAATCTCTTTTAAATACATTCTCTCTGCTCATGAAAAAGCTTTGACAGGGCCCCCAAAAAGATATTTTTCCTCTTTTCTTTTCTTAAGAATTGGTTCATATAATTCCAGCTCATCCTCTACTATTACTTTTTGATTGGTTTCTTTCTTGGCTCCTACACATCCTCGAGCAGTTCTTCCTAGGTGGGCTCTGTAAGCCTTTCCCCTTTTCTTCTGTCCCTCAAACCTCTTTGTCAATAAGTCATTCTATTTCCACAAAAGGCTTCATGGCCATTCTACAACCATTGTTTACTGATCCCAAACTGATAAAAATTGAAGTTAAAAATAAGGAACGTTTGGTCTGCCAAATGTTTAAAAATACATTTAAATCTTTCTCTGTTTATTTAAAGATAGCTAAGAATGAGGATATCTGCAAGGAAATTGGCATGGTTTCCTTCCTCTAGACCAATGAAATACCAATGGAGATTCAATAAAGCAGGGAAAAGACAGCTTGGAAAAGTTTATTAAATGATTATATTTTAGCTTCTTCACTTGCAATTGCCCTAAGGCTATTACTGAAAACCTTTAGAGCCTGCCTAGAAATGCTTTTATTTCATAGAGGCTATGAGCTTTGATGCACCACTGAAGTTCATCAAGATGGCTGGGATTCAGGAAGGTTTGTGTTAGAAATGTCCATTCTAAGTTTGTCCATTTAAAATCCCTGCATTAGAAATTAGTATTCTATCATACTTTGCCATTCCAGAAGGCCATCACGCAGAGAGGCACGTTGCTAATGCTAATTGATGCTAAATGATGGAATCATTATCCATCAGAACTAGTGGACAAGGTAAATAATGTGCTACTTGTTATTGGGCCAACAAAACAAGTTGTAATACACAAGCTTACAGGGCACAGGCCAATAAACAAATAATCAGTGTTGACTGGTTGACCTGATAAGTCTATGGAACTGAAATGCCAACAGATCCAAATATGCTTCAAGAACTTTGCATGTTACAACTGCTCTGGACAAATCAATATCCTTTTCTCTCTCAAAGTTACATGATGGCTAAGCAGTTAACAAAGACAATGAACTCTTAAGGAAAAAAGCTCTTCTCTTCAGTAAAAAGAATGAGGCAAATTAAATACAGAGAATATCTGATATAGAAACAGAACCATTTCCAAGTGAAACAAAATATTTTTCAGAATTTATCACAAGGTATAAAGATTTCTTTAAGGATATCTGTAATTCTACAATATTATATTTTATCCTTTTCTCTTTAACCTCCCCCTCGCCCCAAGAACTAGGAAGTTACATACAAAAACTATGTTAAAAGAACGTTTAGGTTGCACACTCAAGCACTTGAAAAATCAGGAAATGCAGTAAACACCTTCCATAGCTCGAAATGTATCCAGTACATGCTGTGGAATACATTTCCTGTGCTGCTAAACATATCAGAGGCTACTGGCCAAACACACCTCAGCTACTAGCTAAATGTGGGCAAATGCATTCCTAGTGCTGTCATGTGTACCATGTCACTTCCAATTCCCTTTCATTACAAAGTGAAGTGGATGTAACAGCTCAGGAAACTAAGCAAGAGAATAGTTTTGCAGCAAATCTTGTTTTATCCTACCAGTTTTCGCATCTGTATCACAGCATTAGATGCGCTGGTGTTCTTCTAGATTCTTTATGTTTACTTGGTGATAATAAGGGGAAAAACAGTAATGGGATGAATTCATAGTTCTATGCTGCTGTGGTGGCATGAAGAGGCTGTAAAGTGGGCAGAAACAGCCCCTCATAAGCTGCTTTCATTAGGAGCCTCCTCACCGGTATAGAACTATGACAGAGACCCTATGATGGGCCTGCTCTCACCTCCACTGTAGCAGTGTAGCTGAAGCATGCTGTATTCCAATTATTCTCTGCTCTCTATCATGCACAGGGCTTGTGGGAAGCAGAGTGGAAGTTAGAGCAGCCCTAAGGCTTCCACTTTCCCAACAGAGCAGGGAGACTGGTGCTGGAAGGAGTATGTGCTGTACTGTTTTTAAACGTTGCTGTACCCGCTTTTTCTAAGTCTTTACCTTATACAGCTCCTAGAAGCTTTATGGCTGCCTCTGAGACAGGCATAAGGTGTAGCCACCACCATTCCAGCTATAGGTGACCCCTGAGAAAGCATAATACACCTTTTATCAGTGCCCCTCCATCTTGTGCAGGTTACAAAAACATGGCAGAGCATACAGCACGCTTGGTGCAGCAGTCTGTATTGTAGTTCATAGGGAGCATGTCCTCAGCTCTTCCAATGAAATGTTTATTAATTCACCCAAAGGAAAGAACATTCTATATATTGTGTAATACTGCATAGCAGCATTCCTATTTTAATGCACTAGACAAGGGCATTGTGCTTTTGCAGACAGACAGATACTGTGTGTTGACTAATACTCATCACACAAGTTAGACTATGAAACACATTGAGACAAGCAATTAAATTGATGTCAGCATTACAAGAACTGTTTGCCAAAACCATCCCCTTCACTACTATGCTACTTGATTGGATATAAGCTTGCATTCAAGGTGAAAGGTTTGAACACACGTTCAGAACAATCCTTCCAAGGGCTTCAAAATCATCATTCTAGCCCCACTAAGTAAAAATGTTTACCAGACTTCAGATCACACCACCCCTGAAAGTATTCCAGCCTGTGCTGCTCACTCATGTCTGTATAGTCCCTTTCTGCCTGAAAACACACGAGAAGAGAGGAACTCCTAACTGAAGTTACCCACAGTTTAGGGAGCTGCAGTTCCATTTTATATCACATCAGCATTCCTTCGATTCTGGAGCCAGCAGCTCTATGGAAAACCCAAATATGAATTTGGGATGATAATGCAATTAAAATGGGGACCGCAGCAAGTGAATACTGAGTTGTACCCATTTATCCAGGACACTACTGCAATGTGATGCCTCACTATCAAAAACCATAAGCAGACTCCCTTCTGCTCCTTCATAGACCTATAGTTGCAATACCTCATTGATGGCAAGTTGTTCTCCTCCTCCTCCAGGGTGGCCATAGCGGTGATTGGAACTCCTAAAGTCCTCATACAGATCCTCCTCGCTTCCCACGTCATCTGCAAGAGCTGTCTTATCCAGCGCCCCATCAGTGATCACTGCAACAACAAGAAAAGGACTGCTTAATAACACTGCTGAGCAGAGAGGCATGAATGACAGCAGATGGAAAAGATCATTAATCTTGGATTTTTAAGTATACCTCTACCCCGATATAATGTGGTCCTTGGGAGACAAAAAATCTTGCTGCCTTATAGGTGAGACCGCATTATATCGGGTTCAGTCTGGTATGGCATATCGACAAGAGCTGGAATGCTGTGCCGGACTGGACCAGTTTCCCCGGCAGTTATTTAAAGGGCCCAGTGCTCCAGCCACTGGGGGGAGCCCCAGGCTCTTTAAATCACCGCCGGAGCTCCGGCGGTGGGGCTCAGACAGGGATTTAAAGGGCTTGGGGCTCCACACGAATTTTGATATAATGTAGTAAAGCAGCAGGGCTCAGGTGGCACTTTAAAGGGCCCGGGGCTCTCTGCTGCTTTACCACATTATATCCGAATTCATGTTAAATCAGGTCACGATCTATTAGGGTAGAGGTGTGAATTATTTTACAATCTGTTCTGTTAGCATGACTGAGGGGTGCCGACTGATGTCATTAGAAATCAAAGTTGTCAGTTTATACAGAGACCTGGAATGGCAAAGGCACTAATAATGCAAACTCTCACATGCAGCCACACAAAAATGGCTAAAACCCAACGTAAAGTAACTACCAGTGCTGCAAGAGGACAGTTCACTACTCATGCCCATTTCAAGTTCTTTCTCACTATGGTCGGATCCTGCAAACCATTATGAACATGCATGAATACGCCCACTGAGATCTGTAGGACTACTCACATGCCCATTAAGTTGAGCACATGCACTAGTGTTTGCAAGATTGGGGCCTAAGTGAAGAGCAAAACAAGAGCTATTTTCACACAAAATCACAAAATCTGTGTGCAGGTGAGTGAAGAACTCAACCACCATACTCTTCCTATTTTGGCAAACAACGCACAGAGTTAGTCAGAAGAAAAAATAGGAAAGTCAAGGGAATGTAAACTTAAGTCTGGATTCAGGGAGAAATTGTGGGTGGTCGGAGCTGTTTCACCTTCACTAAAGCTTACTGATACCAGCTTATATGCATCTGAATTTATTACCACCTTTGCTCTTTAATTTTGATACATGGCGGTTACTTACCTGTAACTGGAAGTTCTTCGAAATGCACAGTCCCTATCTGTATTCCACACATCGGATATGCATGCCCACCATGCACCTGAGTCTGGAATATTTTATAAGCAATTTCTGTTGGCCCACAAATGCACCATAGTTCTCCTCATTATATCTGAACCAAGGGCAGAAAAGGTGGTGTGGGCCAACACCTCTCCAGTTCCCATTCTTATTGCAGTTCAAATAATCTGCAGCAGAGGGGATAGAGGGCAGGTAGTAGAATACAGATAGGGACCATACATCTGAAAGAACTTCCAGTTACAGGTAAGTAACCTCCATTTCTTTTTCGAGTGTTGATGTCTATGTGTATTCCACTCGTGGGAGATTAACAAGCAGTAGTCAGTTGGGGAGTAGGTGTGAGGATGCAGAAGTGATAGCTGGTATTACTACTGTCCCCACTGCTATATCTGAAGCTGAGGACTGGACCAGAGCATAATGTCTCATGAAAGTATTCAAAGAGCTCCAAGTAACTCCCCTATATATCTCTAGAAGGGGAACATCTCTCAGAGATGTAGCCAAAGTAGCTTGCCCTCTAGTGGAATGAGGTCTCACCCCGTCTCTGAGGGGGAATTTGAGCTAGCTGATAACGAAGGGTAATATAACCTGAAATCCATTTTGAAACTGTCTGCATCAGTATAACTTGACCCCTGATTGCTCTGCTAGGGAAACAAATAGTTTATGTTTTTCTAACATACGTTGTTCTTTGCAGACATATAGCAAAGCCCTTTGGATGTTCAGATAATGGAGCCATCTCTCTTTATTTGAGGCATGGAGTTTTGGAAAAAATACTAGTAAGTGAACTAACTGACTCATAAGAAGCTTGGAAACTACTTTAGGAACAAAGCTAGGGTGGGGTCGTAACAAGACCTTTTCTTTATAGAATGCAGTATATGATGGGTCCACCATGAGCATTCCCAGCTTGCTGATTCTTCTGGGCTGACATTATGGGTGCTAGAAAAGCCACCCTCATGGACAGATGGGCCATAGAGTATGTACTAGAGGTTCCAAGAGGTATGGTGTGAGTGATGATAAAACAAAATTAAAGCCACACTAAGGTGTGAACTTCACCAATGGCGGGAAGGACCTGAGAATCCCATTCAGAAATCAAGTCGTGACAGGATGAATGAAGATGGTATAGTTATCCATCGGAGGATGGAAACCACTGATCACTGCTAGATGCACTCACAGAGAACTGAGTGCAAGACCTGAAGACTTAGGGGTAAGTAAAGATTCTAAGATAGCAGGGATCCCAGCTGATTCTGGAGACGAGTTTCATTGGTGAGTCCGAGAGGAGAAACACTTCCATTTTGCTGCGTAACTGCTTCTTGTAGAAACTTTTCTGCTTTGGTAAAAGATGGATTGTACCCTTTTAGAATGTGAGTGCTCTATTTCTGATGTCCATCCAAATATCAAGCCCAGAGTTGCAGACAGGAGTCCTTGAACCTGCCTTATGTTAGAAGGTCTGGTAATGTGGGGATGTTCATAGGAGGGTGAACTGAGAGCTTCAGCAGATCTGTAAACCAGAACTGTCTTGGCCAGATGGGCACAATCAGTATGACACAAGCTCTGTCCTGGCGGATCTTCTGTAGAACTTGTAAAGCATCTAATAGCACTGTTCATTGCCTAAATAAGCACTTGCCACTGAAGGAGTATCTATTACCATCATGGGCATGTAATTCTACTCTTGCAACTTCACATAAGTGAGGGCACATCTCCTGAAAGCCTGTCTCCTTCTATTGGATGAAACAAGTGCTAAAGTCCTGAGTATGAGTCTGAAGCCAGTGGAAATACAGACTAGATATCAGAAGAGAATAAATGTAATTTATGCTACTTTTACACAAGGAAAAACTGGTCATCATCTTTAAAGAATAGAACCTTTTTCTACTGTTTTCTCAAGGTTAGTTCCAATTTTCTGAAATTCTCTTTTTACCAAGTACATGTACTGGGTATTGACCGATACTCACTCACTTATTCTATGCGTTCATAAGATATTGTATATACATTTTCTGATTTGTAAACTCAGAGCATATCATCTTCCTACTTTTCTGAGACAATAACAATGGAAATAACTGAACAAAATGCTGATTGGCATTTGTATTCTGATTAGCAACTGCTGTTAGAATAAAGCATACACAGCTTACGTGACAAAGTGTACTCCAAAGAGACTTTTTACGCTATAAAATACAAAGGCAATAACACAATGCCTACAAACATAACACAGATAAAATACACCCTATGGAAGAGTTCAGCTTAATGGATTCACTAGTATTGCAGTACTAAAGCTAAATGAAATTAAGATATCAAGCCTCATCAGATCATCCAGTCCGTGGGTTCTCAACCTTTGCCGCCCTGAGACCATCCTGGGATCAGCCCCGCAGTTAGCAGTAGGGGAAGAGCAAAGGGGTCATGACTCCCGGGCTCGGAACCATAATCTAGTCCATCTCCCAAGGACTAGTCCAGAATCATTCCCTGTAGGGTATTTTCTTGTAGTTTATTTGCTCTCCAAAGAAAACCACCATCCACAAGTGACACTCTGGTATCATCAGGAAATATGTAGAAAGCCTTCAGCCTGACCAAAAGGAAATCAATAATATCCAAAGCACAAGCTGCAATGATAGGTGGGCCAGGAGCAAGTCCAAAGATGTAATCTGATATATCACTGTGAACAACAAATCAAAGTAACAGATGCCAAGTGGTACATTTTGAAAGGTCCCAAACATGGGAAGGTAGCCATATGACTAAGAGCCCAAAGGAGCTGAGCTTGTGGCCTTTGAAGCCAATGGCAAAGCTCCCATTGAATTCAGTGGTGCAATATTAGGTCCTTAATAGCTCTATGGGCTAGACCCTCAGCTGATGTGTACCAGTGTAACTCCACTGAAGTCAACTGCACCAGCTTAGGATCTGTGCCTGTAATTCCAAGGCAAAGCTTTGGAAATACAGTCTAAAATTTCCTGCACAGCAAAGATTACAGTAACAACTGCAATGACAGTTCTGCCAGTGCTTCCATTATATGTCATGTTTTGTCAGGGTTTAATAATGCAGTCATTTCCAATCACATTGTGCTGAAGCTCACATGTTAGTAACCAGTGAAATGCATTTATTTTACATCATAATGACTGAAGTATGCATCAGATCTGAATGAAACATTTGAAATGTTTACCCTTTAAATGACAATTTACTGAATTCAACAGAAATTTGCAAGGTGACAAAGATCTATTGAGTCTCACTTTCATTTGCAAACAAAGCTGCAATTAATTTCAGTGGAAAATATGTGCCTGAGGACAATATGCCCTTATGATTAAAGTGGAGTTTGCTGTGGAATGGTTTAACTGCCCAAGAATTCAGTGTTTTAAGGGATGCTTGACAAAAGCCTGAGTACACATCAAACATATTTCAAATATAAGCTACCGGCACCCTATTGAATGTATGTTCAAAGTATCTTTCATAGAGAGCAGTTCTCACATCTAGAATATTACATATAAAACTCAAAAGTACTGAAACTGCCACCTTCATAATTTTAATCAGTGCAGTTATAATCAACTAATCTACCACCACTGGTACATCTACCATAGTTTGAGGACTGCTAACATACAGTGTGTGCTACACACTGTATTGTTGAACTATTTGGGGGACAATTTGTGTAATGACAGAAACAAAAGGTACACTTTCAGGAACATAACGGATTGCTTTGTATGGGAGTGAATCACTGTTTAGCCCATCAAAGCTCCTCTTTCTTTGCGTTCTATCTCCCTTAGCATGGCACCTTATTGATTCCTTCAAGCTTTCATTGCTTTTGCTTTATACCCCCTCTCAGCTAGCTGCATTACACAGAGTATAATTTTCAGCCTGAAAAATGTTTCCTGACATCTTTGAAGTTTTCTGATTTTGTCATGTTTTCCCAGTTGCACTATGATCTGCTTTATCTGGGGGGCGGCGTGGGGGCAGCTCCATGGAGAACAGCTCTATTATTTAAAATATTCTACATCTTGGGTAAATCTCTGGCCAACTTTATTTAGTTTTGCTATATAGATTTGTTTTTCTTAGCACGTCTTGACTAACTTTGACTCAGGGGTCAGCCTCCTTAGCCTTCTCTGCAGCCTTGAAAACTGTTGCAACATCTTGTATTGGTTGTCTAAACTTAACTAAACAAACAAAAAGCCACAGGTAAGTTTCACCAGAGAACTCTATTGCTTGTAATAATGCAAAAGGTTTCTGGTTCTTAGTCTGTGATGGAAATTTGTCCAGGAGAGAATTTTTTCATGATATTTTGTCAAAACTATGAATGGTTCAGAAGGCAGGAAGAAAGAGTTAAGAAAAATGGTGACTAAAGAGACTTTGTTCTGAAGCAGCTTACTCAAGAGGGAAAAAGGAATCCTGAGAGTTGATTATTAAATAAAAAAACCCTCTGAAACAGTGACCCAACACACTGGAAATCAGTCAAGGAAGTAGGGCAAGTGAAGGTTCTTAATATAGGTAATGATTCAACATGCACAGACGTAACTAGCTCAAGCAGGAAAGAAGTAAGCTTTATTCTAAGAAATCTATTAAGTGGACCTGATAAAAATTGTTAAAATGGTAATTCGGTTTCTTCATTAGTTTCATCAAGTACACAGTACTCGTTGGACAGGCACCCATTATGCTGCACAGGAAGCAGAGGCAGCTTGCTGCGCCCTTCTCCCCAGCCCAAACAAATGCTTGTTTTCATCCACACTTGAATGCACTGATGTGATCACAGCTGGCTGTCTCCTTTTCTCTCCGAGCCCAATAATCTAATCTGTCACGGGAAAACACAGAGCAGTAAAGAACAACTTTCACCCCAAAACAAGACTCTGAACTACATCCAATTCATTTTAAACCAATTTCCCCAGAATTTAGATGGCTGTCCAGATAAATTCTTCTTACTATGACAACAGATTCTATTCTGCAGAACATGGGGCGGGAGAGAGACCATGATTTACCACTACAGCTGCCTGCCAGAGTGTCAAAATCCTGCTTTGTATTGCTGCAGGTCTGAACCTGAGCTCAGGATTTATGTCACAAAAATACTACGGCAAATGGAAAACTTTGTCATGCTAGCTCATAAGTTATTCTTCTTAGTCCTGAAGCAGACATTGTCTGGAGAGAGGAGAACAAAACCATATAAACCCTTCTGTGTGCTGCTGAAACCAGAACAAGGAACATTGGAAGGAGGGCTTAGGGATCTGAGCCCTCTCATCACACATGAGCAACAGTGGGGTGTTACAATAAGCGGCATAAATTCAGAACACTGATCAGTGTTGATAGCACCAGTTACATTGGCTGCCACTGGTTACACTCGCCGTTACATTGAAGACAAGTTAGAGTCGAGAACAGATTTGAATAAATACAAATGTGGCTCGATAAAAATTAAGCTTAATTAAATATGTTAGAAACAGAAAAGTGGAATAAAGAAAAATGGTTCAGCTTTCTTCAGGCTGCTAGGGAAAAAGTGATTGATTTTTCTCTGCAGTGTGAAGAAATGGGAATGGGTGGAGGGGAAGGAGCATGCTGTGCTCTTTAAAGGGGCTGTAGCAGATTATTTCCCACACACAGTGCTATACTGGAGCAAATGGAGGAATTATGCCTCAGAGGAACACCTCCCAGAGCACTGCAGTCTAGCCTAAAATTGAATTATAATTATACAATTATTCCCAACTCCAATGCCAGCTCAGTTCATGACTTCAAATTACTCCCTCTGCCTACGGCCTTGTCTATGCTAGTGGTGAAGTGTAGAATACGTGTAGCTACAGGCTGCAGTGAAAAGCAGGCTGTGTTCACACTGGCGTGTAGCTACACATGGAAGTGAAAATCTCTGGCATGGGGGAGACAGTGGGGAAAGGCTCTGGCAGCGGGAAGCTGCCGGTGCTTTTCTCTACTGCCTTCCCCACCAGAGACTTTCCCCACAGCTGAAGCCTTTCACTGAGGTGGGGAAAAGCAATGGGACATGGGAGGCCCTGGTTGCTCGTGTAGAGAGCTGTGTAGGGCACACAGCGACAGGGTTCAGGTGTCTCCTTACTTGAATCGCCTAAGCAATGCCTCACTGTCTACACTGTTATTTATACCCGTGCTAGGTGGCATATGTACTCTGCATGCCACCCTAAGTGTAGATACAGCCTATGTGCATCTGTCTATATAATGGCTACATAGTTTCCCATCTCACAAGAGTGTTATTTATTTGTATTATAGCCATGCTGAGGTTTCATATGAGATGGAGCTAGTGCAGTAGGTACTGTGCAAGCGCCTAGTCAGAAAGAGAGAGCCCCCTCCCTGGAAAGCTCATAATCCAATATAAACAAGACAGACAAAGGGTGGGAGAAAAGCATCCTCATCCCCATTTTCTAGATGAGAAACAAAGGCACATCAAGTTTAAGTGATTTGCCTAAGGTCACAGAGGGAATCCATGGCAGAGACCTCCTGAGCCCCAGTCCAGTGTTATAATCACAAGGCAATGTTTGTAGAACGCTCCAGAGGGAAGATGCTATTTTATACAATGCAAGGGCCAAACATTCCCATGCATTCACCTTCTTTTTTTTAAAAATTTTGCAGCTACTCAGCAGATATTTTAAACTACATTCTACAAATGCAAATAAAACAGAATAAACCAATTGTTTAATTATTCAAATACATTAGTTGGGTCCCCTTTTCCCCAAGGAACCTGCAGGGTTATTTTCTAAAGAGGAGTTTCCTTGTTAGGGTGGAAGAAGGGGTACTCTAAAATCTGTAGTCTCATCATAATTGATGTCAATGTATCTCTCTGAGTCAAATGGGCCTGATGCTTAGCTGGTGTGAATCAATGTGGCTTCATTGTCTGGATCTATACTGACACATTCCAGCTGAGCATAAGGGCCAGGGATGCGGGGAGTGACCCAGCATTGATAGTGACTGAGTTAAAAGAAGCTGTATTGATAATCATCAGATTCATTTTCATAAGTCCTTTTATAGGAACACAAGGGAAATACTCCACAACAGTTATGGGTTGCTTTCAAGGCTGATAATTATCCGAGAGCATCTATATTTAACTAGAAGCAAAAGAATGAAAAAAACCCTCCAAGGGGATTTGATTTTTTGCTCATTGGAAGGCAGTCTCACAGAAACTGTTTTCTGGGTGCCACAGCCACCTGCTTAATTTATCTCTGTAAAGCATTAAGTCTAATGCACAGAAATAACATTAGGAGTCCAATTTACACTCAGAGAGCAAATGAATTCAGAGTTAAGGACATCATTCTCTCTCTCTCTTCTCCCCCACCCTTCCACGCCGCCAGATTGCTAGTGATTCTTGACTGTGGAGCTCCCAGGGTGAACCAGTTTACAGTTAAAGTTCACATGGCCCAGGAGGCTAAAGACAAGTATGGAAAAGAAAGGCCAAACTGAGAATGAGTTGCTCAGGTGAGCTGAGCTAAAAGCATCTATTCTCTGCAATCTAGACTGCTATGTTCTGGTCTTCTTTAGAAATAGTGTGTAACAGCATTCAGCAATTCTCCTTTGACTTATGTGTTTCATTTATCAGCTGCTTGATATATTGTGATCCCTATGCAGCTCCCACAGTAAAATCCATCAGACAGTGATGTCATCCCATTTCTGTTCCATCAGTACAATTCCTCTGGCTCTTTATTGTTCCAGTGGACCCTCTTCCATTACTGTCCTCCTGGTTGTGGGCTGGTGGAACAGGAAGAGGGTAGTCATGTGGGAAATGTGTGACAAGGGAAAAGGAACCAATAATTTTGCTTTGTGAGAAAAATGAAAGCGCCCCTGCAAAATAAAGCCTCATAGAGTTAATCTATTCCATCTGCAATTATATGCTGGTCATGAAACAAGATTTTAGGGATCTTTGGGGAGAAAATGATGCATGAGAGACACAGACACACAAAATACACAGAGAAAGTAAATGATGAATAGAACCCCTCATATTAAAATACAAATTAAGAGTAGAAAAAAACCCCATCAAAATGAAATCAGCCTTTCAGTAAAAGTGCCATTATCCAGCACTGTTGTGCATGAGCTAGTTGCTAATTAGCTGGAGCAGAGTGCAAATCCACTCTTTGGAACAAAAAAATGCTGCAGCTCTTTAATAAAAACATAGTGGGGTTCTTGTATTGGTCTGCAGGGTTGGAGCTCAGGGTAACATTCATCAACTATAATGCACTGAGCCACCCACTCAGATTTCAAGAGTTTTTTAACCCCCGTTAGAATTCTAAATAATTCACAATGAGGTTTGAGGGAGCTTCTGGCTCTCATGTGTCATGTAGATAATTATGGGAAACAGACAGACATGGGTTAAGAATGGTTCTGCAATTCTGGACTCTAGGATTGCTGCTTGCAATCTGCTTCTAGCTCATATGCGTCTGCTCCTGCACGCATCCAAGATGACAAGGTGGAGAAGAGGTCTGGGGTGCTTGCATTTGATTGGGAGCAGTGGGCTTAGCGGCTTTTCAGCAGGTGACTGACAGAGCAGAAGCCCGAGACAGAATGGAATGATACAAGGGGAAATATTAGATAAACTGAAAAGCAAAACAAACATTTACATCAAAACAATTAGATCTTTTTTGATCCACAGCCCAGTCCCTCCTGAAAACTCACCTTTGCCATAATGTAGTGGCCAGGCTGTTAACGCTATTGGCTCCTGAGGAATTACACACATCCTGTTCTATTTATTTGTTACCATGTCTCTCTTTGCCCACCCATGCCTATTTGTCCCCATCCACGTGTTATATCTCAACTTTCAACTGTAGAATCTTTGGGGAAAGGCCTATCATTTATTATGTGTCTGTGCAGTGCCTTGAACAGTGGGGCCCCATGTGGTTGAGGCCTTTAGGCACTATTACAGTGTGAATGTTAAATAGTAATATTATGCAGTACAAGCAAATCCCTTTCCTCTCATGTCCTCGCATTGTTCTTTGCTGTGTCCTGGGTGAGACATACTCACTAGGATATAAGCCACATCGTTTAGTCTCCCATCAAGGGGAATACTGTAAAGTAAATTATTTAGTGTAACTAAAGGTGGAAAAATCTAGCTAGATGATTTTGCTGAGACTTAAATAAAATAAAAAACAGATCCAACTCCCAACCCTTCCCCCCCCAAAAACAAAAAAAACTAGCAACTAACCAACCCCCATAAACCTCCACAACTTGCTGGTTTGGTTATTGTGGTTATACATAAATTTGATATTGTCCAGTAGAAAATAAACTTGGCCAACTCGTCTCAGCTAGAGCCCCAGATGAGTTTTCACTGCATCTGCATAGATGAAAACGCCACTTGTGTTGCTAACTATGCATTTCTACCAAAATCGGTAAAAATGATCAAAGAAATTAAAGCAGATGAGCTGAGAAACTAGAACAATAGTTATTTACATTAGGTAAATGTAGGAGGTGGGGACAGTGATCAAATATGTTTAGTGCAGCTGACAAACCTAACATATTTTAACTGGTATGTGAATTAAGGGGGACTTACCAGCAAAATTGTGGGTATTTTATTTATTTATTTTTAGAAGAGCATCTGTCCAGCTTTTCAAAGCCTTACAGGCATGTCCACAAATGAGAGGATTGACAGTGTCAGAGTCAGATGCATCTGTTTCTTTAAGGATTATTCCAGGGGAATCTCCCTAGTTGATCTGAACACCTGCCCTCAATCAAGCACTCCGCTTCATTTCTTAGAGATCACTTTGTGCTTCCCATGTCTCTTTTTAAACTGGTTGTTTGCATGGATGTGCTGTGGGAGGAACGACAAACAAACCAACCACACAGCTATACTGCTGTGCCATTACTTCATTCCATTTGAATGTTTCAGTTCAAATGAGCTCAAGTTAAATCCAGTCAAGCCCGTCTTATTCTTTTTAAAATTTATCAGGAAACAATTCAAATGAGATCAAGGCATAAACAGGAGCTTACAGTCATTTCTGACTGCAAGGGATATAGAAGTTGAGAGAGAGAGAATGCAGCCTAGCATGGGAAAAATTGGGTTGTAAGTGCTTGTGGAAATGTCGTTCATTCCAACTTTACGTTACTCTCAAAGGCTTTAGTAGGGCTTTAACTCTGATGGAGTTACTCCCCACCCTCCACCCCGAAACGTTGCACAGCTCTTATCTGTTTTAATTATAATGATCCAAATGCAATGTTTGCTTCTCTAAGACCAATTTCTGTTCTAAAATCACTTCCTAAGTGTGTATGTTACTAAGGAATCCAAATATTATGGACTCTATTTATTAAGATAATAGGTACAAGAAATCAAACAGAGAAGTAGAGTGGAGAGTGTACACATGCTCTGGGAAAAATCTGATTGGTTTGTATTCTGAGAGTTCCTTCATTTTTATTATGCTTTTATTTCCTATTTCTCCAAAGCACTGAGGGCTTGGAAGCCAACTTTGCAACAAAATCTCCATCTAAATTACACAGTATTTTTCAATCTTAAATTATACAGTGGAAACACGGTGGTTCTGTTGCATATTGGGCCTTCCATACGTGCTTGAAAACAGTCTCTCTATAAAGCCTCTCTATGATAAGATACTGCAATTCTCTGTGCGTTATTCTGAAGCCTGTTATGTCTGTAGAGAGGATGTGAAGGGACAGAAACAACTACAAGCATGGTCAAGGGCTCCTGTTGTTCAGAATATCATCAGGTTGAATCGTCACTAGGTTTCAGCCTGTTACTGTCCAGTTTGTAAGTTCTCAGCCATTTTGACTTTCAAATTACACCCGGGTAGTGTACAGCTACATTAAGGCATGTATCTACTAGCCCATAATGTCATTCCTATGCAGTATTCTCTGTAGAATGTAGAACACTTCATATTATAAAATATTGTTTATAAAGCACTTTTCAGGTGTTGCATCCTAATCATGACATACTTTGCATAGAAATATATGATTTCTTGCAGTGTTTCCAAAAATGGACAGATTCAGAAAACAGCAAAGATACATTTTGTTTTTCAGAGTAAATCCAGGTGTTCTAACTCTACAAGTAAACAAAGAATGAAAAGTTGTGCTAATGATAAAAAAAATCCCCACATTTTTAAGCACAGTCAGCCTTGGACGTTCTGAACCAAAATTACTAAGTTTGAATGCCTAAATTAGGCACCTAAATCCATATTTAGGCACCTAAATAAATGAATGGGTTTATTTTCACAAGTGCTGAACTCACACCATTCCCAGCAAAATCAACAGGAGTGGTAACTGCTCAGCACTTCTGAAAAATCAGGCCACTTATTTAGATACCTAAATGGGATATAAGAACCTAACTGTAGGCATTTATATTTTAAAAATTTGGCCTGAATTTCTCCCCAGAAGTCTGTACCTCAAGTATAAGATCTGCTCTTTATTGTTGAGAAGTTGTCCAGTCTTAAAATTTATATATATATAAAGTTCTAATAAAATCCCTGGGATCAAGCTCTGAGAACATTTTTGCGGAAAAACAAATTTAGGATTAGAGGTTAGTAAATTACAATTCTTCTGTGAAGAAGTAATCCTTGTGAACTGAACACACTTTAATTATGAAGCATCACATCATCACATGAGTAAGGATGGCAGAATTGGGCCCTGTAACTCATTGGTGTAACAATTGAAGATATTTGGAAATTTTGAGTGAGTTGCAGGATGGCTGTTCATTGTGACCAAAAGTAATGCAGTCTTTTAATTAGACAAAGAAGCAAGTGTCTCTCCACTAAAAGATCACTGCAAAACAACTTGCCCCAGTAACCTAGTTTAGAGGGACATAATGCAGATGTAGGATAGAATTGTCAAAAGTACTCAAATGACGACTTTTTCTGTTCCCACTGAAGTCAATCGGAGTTATACCGTAGACTCCAATGGGAGTAGAATAAGCCCAACAATGACCAATTTGCAAATCCCACCCCTAAATTTCATGTGTTTAAGACCAGTTGTACAAACAGATAGCTAGAATGAACAGCTCTGTGGACTATGTAAACACAACCCACCCTCTCTAAAAGCTCTGAATTTTCCTTCCTAATATATACATGTGAGCAACTTTTTCTCAAGACTTTTCAAAGTCCAGAATGAAGTGTAAAGTGGACTGCATTAGTCTTAACATATATTTTTAAAAAAACTGCCAAGGCTGGTCCAAAGTCACTAAGGCATTCAATTCTGTTCAGAGAGAAGTAGGGAGACAACAGAAATTCACGCTAAAGGGCTAGTCCCTGAGGATCTCAGGGCATGCAGAATATGTCACTTCTTCATGGCTCTGATTGAAACGAGTATGCTTGAAACATGGCATTTAGATGGTTAACTATCACAATAGATTTAAAAGCATCATAAAAGACTTATGGGCTCAAACAGAAGAACCTTACAAACAGAACCTGCATTCAATAATTGCATGTTTTCCAGTAAATGGAAGTGAGAAGAGTGGTCATATTATTCGTGGCCTTTTCACAATATTCCATACGTCTGAACTGAATCTAAATATGTCAGATAGAATCTAGATTGGTACTAACAAAAATCTCCCAAGTAGAGGATGTATTCTTAGTGGAATAAGTACAATAAAATACAACATTCCATTCAGACAGATTATTAATCAGCATCCTGGAAAAAAGAAAGCTTTCTGCCAAGGTCACCAGATTGGTCAGACTGCCTCCAATTGTGAAATGTATTACTTTGGATGTTAATTGAAGGCTCCAGCACAGGATTAAGAAAAGTAAAATTGATAGGGTCAGCATTTTCTGGAAGTGTTTAGCCTGAGATGCTAAATATGCACATATAGGAGTTCAACATGACACACTGCAACTTACAGATCATTATGATCTGTACAAAACATAATGACAGTGAATATTCTCAAAGCTTTGGAGATTGAAAGTAAAAAATACTAGGAGACTGGAAAATAAATAGCAAGAGCATATTAAAACAACACAACCAGCAAAGTAACCTCACCACTAAATGAGAGGTAATTGCTAAATCAGACTGGTTGAACTATCACTAATATCATAAAAGGTAAGAAAAGGGATAAAGATTTCTCAGAGGTTAAAATATTAGCCAAAAAGGAGTCAACCCATATAGTCCAATGTTGACCAATGATCCCTCTAGCTGGATCATGAATGTCAGAAAGAGAATACCCTTATACCAGTGGTTCCCAAACTTTAACAACCTGTGAACCCCTTTCACTAAAATATTCAAGTCTCATGAACCCCTTTCTAAAAATGAATATTTCCAGGGATTTTATCCTTTTCCTGAGTATAAATTATAAAAGCAGTGATCTTGAAAATATAAAATTTGTTTTATTACATGATTACACACTATTTATTATTAATTATTATTTATAATTACAGTATTTATTACATTATGAAAACAGCATTCTCCAAGATCTCATTTTCATAGCTTGCATCACTTTGAATAAGCCTGTTATAAGACAGGGCTTCTATGTTTCATCAAGGAGTATCAGATGTGAAACAGCGTGAAGGTATTTAAGAAGCCAACTCAAAGAGTTCCTTCTACACAAGCATTCAGGTCTTGAGCAGTCCAGGCAAACAACGCACGTTACAACAAAGCTTAAACTTGTTCTTCATAAAAATTTTAAAAACAATACAAGCTGCCTATTTAATTTTAAAAACAGCAAAAAAATATCCACCTCCCATTCCATTTCTTATAAGAAGTCTTGAAGTTTAAATCTCCCCAGTGTGATAAACTTGCTTTGATCTGCTTAGCTCTTGGAAGTCCAGGAGCTCTGGGCTGCTTGTCTCCTGCTGCCTGGGATCCCCGGGGACAGCTCTGTCCACCATTAGGGAACTTTTTCCCCCAAGAACCCCTTGTAACATGTTGCGAACCCCAGTTTGGGAACCACTGCCTTATACAGAGACATAGCTGTTAAAAGTGCCAGCAGTGAAGGTAATGTAAGCAAGTTTGATCAAACAATGCAACCCTAATAAGGGGCAAAACGAAAGCTGAAAAAGAACAGTGCCTCCTACAGTGATGGTATGCAGGTCTTCAAAACTGAAGTCTAACATATAGTGTTGTGTTTTGTTTTGTAATTTTAAATAGTCGGCAGGGTGCTCAAAATCTGCCTATGAGTGCATTTTATTTATTCTATATCCAAGGATAAGTAGTTAAATTTATCACACGATTAGCCAAAACTCAAAGCAGTGAACTAGACAGGTCCCTCAGTGGGATCTATCCAAGGACCAATAAATACATGGCACTATGGATGAAGATGAAAAACAACTAGATTCCATTGGTAAGTAATCTAGTGGAGGCAAAAATGAACTGATGTCAACCAGAAAATAATTAGATAAAGATATACATGCCAAATATCTACACTTCTTTTAATTCAGGAAATCAGTTGTAGTAATCTCTCCAGCCACATTTAGTTAACCAACTGAATAAAACTGTTCTTCAATCATTTGTGGTTTCTGGGCCCATAGCTCTTCTGAGACAGCAATGGTAGTTTCCTTGAGCCCAATCTGTCTGTCTAGAGTGAATCAAAGTAATTGTAAGTCACTCTCCCTCCTATCTCGGCAATACACACATCAATGCCAGAAATGTTTTTAGCTTTCCAAACACATCCCCCATCAGCTACACTATGTATCTGACTAGATTTAGCTTTCAAAGAGGTGCTCATTTTATAAAATACATTTACCCCCCAAAATTGGAATGCACTGAAGGATCAGTTGTAGCTTGCTAGGTTGTGCAATCATTTTTTCTTGAAGGTTCTAAATACACAGTTACCAAGAGTAAAGCTGTGCAAACAGTGAAGAAGTTATTCAAGAAACATTTTGCAAATTAGAAATGAAAGTTATAATCTCCATAGTTTCCTGTAGCTGAAATTTGCTTGACTGAGAAACAAAATTTATGTAGGGCAAGAAGCATAAGTAGATTCCAGCTTTTCCTATTCATTTGCCCAAAGATGCCTTCTGTTTCTTTTCAAAACATTGTCATGGTCTACCATTAGCAGACATGCCAGGCTGTGATGACAAAACTACATGGGTAGTATCCATACACAAATTGTCCCTAAGCATCTCCTTTAGCAGATCTCTTTTTCTCTCCACCTCCATCCATCATTCATCATGTGTGCTGGTGACCAATAAAGGTAGTTACAAACAGTACAATGCTTGATAAACACAACTGAGACAGGGGAATATTGTGGTGTCCACCAGCCCCTGGACCAAAGATTCTCTAATATCTAAGTGGCTATTAGCCTCAAATGTGTTCACATAAAATCTTTGAACATTTGTAATAATCAAACGCTGTGTGTGAACAAGTCACAAACAGAAAAAAAGGGTGGAGTTCATCAAATACATTTTCAGTATGAATAGCTCTACCCTAGGCGTTATATGTTTTTTTGTTTGACGTATATTCAAGTCTAGGATAGAGGCACCCACATAACAAAGAACAGAATTTGGTCAAGAGGAATGAATCTGGGAGAATTTTCCCTATTCCTCTCCAAGCTGGAAAAGAGGAAAGTTCCCATGTGTCAAAGTCAATTTGAAAACATCCTAGATACAGCCACTGAGAGCCACATTCCACAATCATTCCATGCACTGAACTCCCATGGACATCTGTGAAAACAGACATGGCCCTGAGTATTTCATCCCGTAACCCACGGGCTCTGATGTAGTTTTTAGAATTTCAGCTTAGAAGACTATAGCTGCTGGTAACGCTGAGTTTAGAAAGGACTCATATGAATGTCATTTTCATTATGCTGTGTTGTCACACATACTGTACATTCCTTTGAGGAACCTTTTTGTTCTACCCCTAGATTGCATAATACATGATTATATTTCAACTATAAATCATTCTTAAGGGAGGATGTAGGAGAAGAGGTTAGTTCTGCAATCAGGAAGCATTTTACACTGTGGTAATAACAACTTCACTGAACCTAAAAACTTAACGTCAATCCTAGATATTGCTATTTGACAGTAGTTGGCATATTTAACACACAGCAACTTTCTACACACATAGCACTTATGTGTATGCAGTTTGCGTGTAGAATTCTTATAACAATTCATGCTACAGCTTGGAGCTTCAGGATCTGAAGTCACATTAGGGAACCACTGATAAGTGATATGAAGTATCTTAGGCCTTGTCTACACACAAAAGCTGTACTACTTTAACTGTGCTGCCAGTATAATTAGAACAGTGCAATTCCATCAGCATGGACAGAGTTATACTGATATAAATGTGTTTCTACTGGCATAACCTACTGCTGTATGGGAAGGGGAATGAACTATATTGATATAAAGTACCTTTTTACTGCTGTAACTGCATCCACACTTGGGGTTGTGCCAGTATAACTATATTGGTTTAAAAAAAAAACAACCCACACCTTGAACAGAAATACGTAAACTGGTACAAAAACTGTGTGCAGCCTAGGCCTTAGAAATATAGGCCAAACTGCAGCTGCTGCATCATGGATGAACCTAGAACATAAGAGGCACCATCCACTCACCTAGAGCACTGGGCAGAAAAACAGGTATGATTTAGCTGTTTTGGGGAGCACAGAGGAGGGAAGGAGGCAGCGACCCCCTATATGGTATGTTTGTGGGTAGAGTGACAGTCCTCAAGTCCTGCACACCAGGGTGGCTTTAGGAGGAGAAATCCTTGCTATAGCTATTAAACAAGTATTAAGAAAGACCAGAGTCCCAGTAGAATTATTATAACTCTGAAACACTCTAGGCACTGAAGTTTTAGGGTGCACCAAGTGAAATATATCAGAGCATGTAGCATCGGGAAAAGGGATACTCGTCAAAAATTGTGTGCTCTCCAAAAAGACAACTGTATTCTTGCTGAATGTTGCAGAGACCCTGCTGCAAGTGCAAAGAGGTAGAGGAGGGTTCGAGTTTCCCTTTTCCCTGCTACTTGACTTTTCTTTGAAAAATAAAGAGGCCCTGGAAAGTTTACATTTACCTCACAGACAAACTTGGGGCATGATACAGAGCAGGCTCTCTCCACAGAAAGAGTGAAGGGAGGTGAACAGGAAATGAGAGAAGCTGGGGCTCAGTATAATACAGGCTCTGCTGCCTCACAGTCCATGCTAAAGAAAGCATGAGAGAAGGTGCTATCTACAAGACTTGTAAGGTGGGCCAGATCCTCAGCTGATGTAATCTGGTATAGCTCCATGGAAACCAACAGAACTACGGTGATTTCCATCAGCTGAGGGTCTGGAGTTTGAAACTTAGCACAGACCATGACAGAAGAGCTAGCCTTAGTCTATGCATATTTTCAGTAGAAATTTCATACTTTATAAGGTGCTGTGAACTCATTTTCAGATTCAAATACTTAACAACCAATGTTCTTATGACTTTCTAACTTTGTTACTTCATGTATAAAGAGAGGATCATGGAAGTCTCAGACATACATGGAAATGAATGGCATCACCTCTGCATTGCAGAAAGTAAGACTCATGCTTTGCTCCTACCCATTAAAAACTGGACCCCAGTTCCGTATTCCAACAAAATGAAATAGTTTTAGTGGGCTCAATACCCAGGGGGCTGGTGGTCTTGGTGTCTTTGTAACATTTCCAAGTGAGGTTTCAAGAAAAGCAACAGTATTTGCAAGACGGAAATCTGCCACAATAGAGGTGGAGGTATATTAAAAGTTGTCATGTAGTCAAAGGGCTATTTATATGGATCTGTGCATTGGTGAGCTGGTTTATGGATTAGCCTGAATTGAGTGTAAACATAAAATCCGCATCTGTTTATAATATATTTCTGTGGAATCAGGTTGTTGGCCAGTGTTCATATTTAACATGCACTGCCCTTTGACGCTCGTCAGTAACATCATTCTCTCCCCGACAGTATAGTTCTTGCACGGGTCTTGTATATTTAAATAATTATTTTATTTTCTACTTTGGTGGTATTTATCCTGCATCAGAAGCCTGATTATATCATCCATGAGTGACAGCCTATGAGATGCAGGACTATTAAATTAAAGAACAGCATTGAAGTATCAGTAAATGAAAAAGCTCCCAAGGGAGTTGCTGTCAAAAGAAATAAATTCTTCCTTCAGACAGGAAAAAATAACCCCCCAAAACAAACCCTTTCATCCCTTCCAGCATGCCGCCTGTCTCTGTCTAGACAGTGACCAATGTTGCGATGTAAAGCAATTGTTTTACTTGCAAACCAGTATGGTGAATTAGAAAAGGGGAGTTACATCATGATACAGTGATCATTGGGAAAAAATAGTGGTGAGAGATATACAGTAACTTGCCAGTTGCAATGGTGCAAGTATGAAGTAACTCCACTAGCTTCTCCAGACTTACCCCAGTGTCACTGACAGACAAATCTGGCCCACTGAATACTGTGAAACTCTGAATTCAACAGCCTGAAGGACTCTAGTTGTAGAATTCCAGCTCTATTCTAACAGGACTTGGGCTGCTTTAAAAGCTGATTATTCACGTGATTAAACCTGAGAGCGAGGCATGTGGTGTGCACGCATGATCATGAGGTTTATTAGGCTGCAAAACTAATGAAAATTCAGGTTGCATCATCAGTCCATAGGGCTGTACAAGCGCCATCAAGACAGATATCCTGTATACATATTGTGGTAGGTTGCACTCTCCTCTTGAGCACCCCCTTGTTGTCCGATTACAGTGCTGCTGTTCTCTTCGGCTACCAGCACCTCCTGCAAGCTGTCGGCCTGCCTCCACAGGTCTTCTGTGACTCAGCCCTCTGATCAGATGTCAGAGTCCAAAACTTCTTCTGGGGTACAAAACGCAAAAGAGATATAAACAGTTCCTTGCCCTTCCAAGCCAAGTATAAACAAAGCAGCCTTTTTGCCCTTTCTGGGTTAAGTTCCCTCTCCAGGACTGAATCAGCAGGGTTCCTTCTGGCCCAGCCTGATTCCTCTGGCAACAGCCTAGGGAGCGTTCCTCTTCACTCCTCTAGCTCCATCTAGGAACTGACCTGCCGAGAGCAGACAACTCCTTTTATTTCTGCCTGCGGGGCCTCATAGAATCATAGAATTGTATGACTGGAAGGGACCTCGAGAGGTTATCTAGTCCAGTCCCCTGCACTTATGGCAGGATTAAGCATTATCTAGACCATCCTTGATGGGTGTTTGTCTTGATTGGCTGTTTTTAGTCCCCCACCCTTCTGGCTGCTAGAGGACCAGATCTCACTGGTTTCCAAAATGGCTGCTCTTTCCCCCCAAAGATAACTTTTTCCTGAGTGGAGTGTGGTAGAGCAGCGGGGCCTCCAGTAGGGGACCACGAAGGCCTGGTACATCCCGTCAGACACATACATCATACTAGATCTGTCAGAGTGCATAAAAGATTTAAGGTAGAATGGTTGCATAGCATCAGCCCCACATTTGTGGTGGTGGACAAGTGTGCACCGCAGTGGGAGCTTGGAGAGGCACAGTGCTAAAAGGCCACCATTCCTGAATCTTACTGAGCGTGCCCAGTATTGCTACCAGCACTAGTTCTGTGAAGCAGGGCAGTGAATAGTTATGACTGGCCTCTGCCAGGTAGGTGGAGAGGGCAAAAGAGAAGTCTCTTTGGGCCACCCAACTGGGAAGGGGCTGCCCACAATGTGGCCTGAAGGCAACTGACTTCCCTTTAAGGATAACCTTTGTTTTGTTCCATGTTTGTACAATAAGGTCCTGTCCTTGACCAGGGCTCATAGGAGCTATGTTATACAATGAATAAATAATAATAGTAATGTAAAAACTGTGACTCTGCTCCTCGGAGGCACACAACCCTTTCGAGCTCCCCAATCCCTGTCACTGGTTCACCCCCCAGCACGCTTTAGAGCAGGCTCAGGCTGTATTAAACTCCATCAGCTTGTAAATCCCCCATCCCCGCCAGGGGCTGTTTGGCTGGCCATGGATAGCCAGAGAACACCATGCCCTGACACTGGAGGGAGGTGATGTAAGGCAGTGGCTTAGAACCAACTCTGTGCCAGCCAGAGACTCCCCCAAGCAAAGGGAATCTCCAGCTGCCTGTTCAGGGCAGCTTTTAACGCTCCCTTTGTACAAGACTGGCATAAGGCCGAATTTGGCCCTGCATGCATCTGATGTCCATAAAGCTCTCTACCATCTTTCCTTTGAGTCATTATATTTGTGTCTGCCTTCTTTCCGTTTTAACATAAATTGAATTGTGAGACTTTACACAGGGGATTGTCTCTGTGCCAAAGCCCCTTCAGAGCTCAGCAGGTAGAGCTCCATTGAAAGCAGGAAATTTTCCCAGTGTCTGCTTGTCTTTCCTGCTGAAACTTTGATGGTAGTCATCAAAGTGTATCAAAATTTAAACACAATCGCCCTGCCTCTGATATTCCTTTTTTATAAGTAAACCCTGAGCTTGTTTGAACTGTAAAATGTTTTTCTGAGCTGTAATTGCTTTCCATCCAACATTTTGTTTCCAATTGATTCCAAGGCACATCTTCATAGCCGTGTGATTCTCATTTCGAGCCTAACAGGAACCTTAAAAGTTTGAGCTCATTCCCTTTGTCAAACAGCTCAGATCCTGGGGTTGCATAATCTTGAAAATGTCAACAGTACAGACCGAGGCAATCAAAGCAAACATAACTTGAGCTGGTCTTGGTTTCCATAGAGCATAACATTTCCAAGCTGATAAAGACTAGAAATCATTATCTCTGAGTAGTGAAGGAAAGATGCCTTTCAATTTACACACATCTCTTTCAAAGGTGAAGAGATTGATACTGGAGGGAGGGGACACTAAGAGTCACAAACATGCAGAGTATTAGCAGAGCTGTGAGAGTTTATGAGAAAAAATAGCCTGGCCAGCTAGCTTGTTTTTTAAATTTTAATTAGTAATCTCAGGCCAAATAATATTATCTGAAGTCACTGGTGACTAAAGTTCAAACATAGAAAGGAGGAAGTAATAGAAAACAAGATGGTTTAAACTTGATGAGCCTTAGATGCAAAATCTGCACCTGTATCCATCTATGTTCATTAAAGGTCTCTGGTTTCTCTGATCATTTGTCTCGACAATAGAGTTAAGAGCTGGCTACTATCTGTAACTCAAGATGTGAGTTTGGACTCTGATCATCAGAGTTCAGAAGTGTTTGGATGTGGGGTTTTGCTTTGCTTTGGTTTAAACTCTAGTTTAAACTAGTGTTGAAGCTTAAGGAGCTTATTGTCAAGACCTCACTCACTGAGTGATATGTCATGGGCAGACTTGGAAGGATTCAATTTTTATTGGTAAATGTCAGTAACATTGGATTTCACCGTATACACACACACAAAATATTTCCATAATGATAACTGAAATTTATAGATAGGCAAATTAAGAGAAATGCCGCTTGAGAACATATTAGAGTTTGATTTAAGGACAGTAACTTTATATATTTGATATGTGATATTAACAATTTGTACTATAATGGCTATAAAGCTTTAACTTTTGGAATCTCAACATCTACTCTCATTAAATAATGATTGTGTGATTCCATTCATTGTCTACTCCCCCCATAAGTTCCTACAATTGTGAGAAATGAAATCGATAAGCATTGAGAAATATGCTTAAAACCCATAATTTCATGCAACTGTGAAAACGTAAGTAAATAAAAATAGAAAAATGCTTAAAAATAAATATCAATATTAATCAAAATTATTAAAAAAATAAAAATTGAATTCTGCCAAGCCTACTCATGGAGCAGAGTTTGGGGATAAAGGAATAAAACATGTTTATTTCAGTTCCAAACCAACAGAGTCTGAAAAATTGGTCTGGGTATCTTGGGGAACAATTTCCTTATGATGACATTCCTGATGCTACATGCTTTACACTGAACTTGAAATATGAGGACATAGTTAGACGTTTGGTGCTTCCGTATTTTCCACTGCATGCATCCGATGAGGTGGGCTGTAGCCCACGAAAGCTTATGCTCAAATAAATTTGTTAGTCTCTAAGATGCCACAAGTACTCGTGTTCTTTTTTGAGGAAACTCTCAGTTTCCACTCATGGTTTCTCCACTGCATTTTTCCATTGGGATTCATCCATGAAGAAAAAGGTAGAGAATTCAACCTACTAACCTGTAGCTCCTGGGATATCGGAAGCCAGGGCCCTTCACTGTTCTCCCTAACCTACTGTTCCCTGGGGGACAAGGGATTAAATATTGCAGGGGGGGAACTAAGGTGACTTGGCATGGCTCAACATAATTTTTATTCTTGTACATCCTATGGGCTTTCAGCGTGATGATACCAGAACTCAGAAGTCTTCCCCACAAGCATTCCCCCTCTCCACTGATGGCATGTTCCTTGGGCTTACACACATTACACATCTACTGGGTCTAGACTCTGTCGCAATATCTCTAATGCTCTTGGAGTGGTACTTTTCCATTACCCCTTCTCCACCAGGCCATCCAACTGCAGAGCTAACAGAGATGGATTCCCTCTGTATGTGGAAGCAGAGAGGATGACCTGGCCCTTAGAAATTCAGAGCTTGGAGAAGGCTGAAATTGTGCCAAAAACCAATTTGCAATGATACAGACAGGGCAAATCTCTTCATGCTCAGGCAAATGGGTGACATTCATCCAGTGATGATGATCAAGCATCAATAGGTGAACTTGAGAGGGACTTGTAAATTGCCTTTCACAGGTCCTGCAAGCAGCTTGCATTGGCTCTAATTAAGAGTTTGCTGAAACAATGTTTCAATTTCATTTTTTGCAAAAGAGAACATTGATTTTAATATACCTCCACTTTCCACCACTGCAATAAAAGTGACTCTGCAGCTGCAGGCAGAGACTTACAGATAACACTCAACAATGCTTTGTACAGATGGCATCAGAGGCATTGTGGGAGGATGTAGAATCCTTTATCTGAATGGATGAAAACAAAACAACCATTGTCATGCATTGAAGAAATAATGGGGTCAGGAGGACAAAGGTACTCAGAGGCACTGGCAGCCAGCCGATTGTCAATATGTGGCTGTGGTAAACTCTTTCTCAAATCTGGACTTTAGCATACAAAATCTGGGTGCTTACTGTGAATCTTCCCAAGCTTATACCCAACTTGGATCTTATTTCGCTGCCACCAGCCGAAGTTTTCCAGGGTTTCGGCCCCCTCAGGTTCCCCAAACCTTTCCTTGGGGGACACCTCCAAGACCCAGAGCCCCTGGGTCTCCTCTATCTCATCCCCCAGCTTCCCCCCCTTTCCTGGGTTAGCCGGTGCGATGCTGTCCTATTCCCTTTGAATACAACCAGAGAGGCAATCTAGCTTCCCCGAGGCTATGCATTCAAACCTAGTCAGCTCACACAAGAGATTCACCCCTCCCTTTGTCCCGTAGCCTTTTCCCGCCCTGGGACAATAGGAAAGTAAGACACAGAGCTTGGGCTTTTCCCTCCCCCCCTAGCCTGGCACAGAAATTCCTCTCCCCTCTGCCTCACTAGGAAAAGAAACTCCCACAAGTTTTAAAAAGAAACTTTATATAAAAAGAAAGAAAATACAGAACAATAATACTGCATTAAGAAACTCAATACAGGAATATGGCTTATAAGAAAATAGGAATAAACAGTCTGATTTAAAAGATAGCCCAATTAAACCAGTCCAGCAAATCAACACCCATGTAAATACAAATCAAAGCACATCACAGCCAATTACTTTGGTTCCTTTGTACTCACACTTAATAGTAGAATATTTGAAAGAAGATGGAGTTAGAAGAAAAGCTTGTTTACTCACAGCCGAGGAAAACAAAAAGACCCCGAGTTTCCAGTTCCCTCCCAGACTTTAAAAAAAATCCAGGTCTCTGATTGGTCCTCTGGTCAGGTATTTGGTTCCCCCTTTGTTCACCCTTTACAGGTAAAAGAAAATTAACCTTTACCTATCTAGTTATGACAGTGGCACTGCCACCAAAAGCAGCCTTGTACAGCTTAGTAAGCAGGAAACTCAGGCTGCTGGAAATGTTCCCATATAACGTCTGGCATCTGGATTCTGTCTGCAATGCACAAGGAGTGGGTGATGGCATGAAGTGGGATAAGTTGTATCACGTCCATATTAGTGATGAGTGATTTTCAGAAAGTATGGAGACTTGCTTTTGATAATTCCCCAAAGTCTAGGTACTTAATCAGCCTTACAGGGTTTCAAACACTGAATTAAAAATCTTAGAAGACCAGGTTTGCCAAACCATCTTTTTTGGAACCTCAAAGGTTGGGTTTGAGATGGAGGCAAAACTGTTTATTTTCTTATTATGGTAGCACTAAAAGGCCTCCACTGAGGCTGAGGCTCCACCGTGCTAAGGTGAGGTACGAACACATAGTAGGAGGCAGTTCCTGGCCCAAAGACCCTGCAGGCTAAATACAGACAAAAGATGGGAAGGTAAACAGTGGCCTTGCTCAAGACCACATGGCAGGTCAGTGGCAAAGCTAGGACTAGATGCCAGTCTTCCAGACACCGTGTCCAGTGCCATAGCCTCTGAACTACATGGCCTTGCCCTAGTTCAGCAATGTGCCCATCCTTAGTGGATACTGCACTGGGCTTTAAATTGTTCAAAACCATAGACCAGTGGTGGACAACCTGCGGCTGGCCCACGGGCCACACACGGCCCATCAGAGTAATCCACTGGCGGGCCGCAAGACAGTTTGTTTACATTTGCACAGCCGCCTGCAGCTCCTAGTGGTTGCAGTTTGCCGTTCCTGGCCAATAGGAGCTGTGGGAAGCAATGTGGGCCACAGGGATGTGCTGGCCGCTGCTTCCCGCAGCTCCCATTGGCCAGGAACTACAAACTGCGGCTGCTGGGAGCTGCGGCCGGCTGTGCCAATGTAAACAAACTGTCTTGTGGCCAGCCAGTGGATTACCCTGATGGGCCGCAGGTTGACCACCACTGCTGTAGACAATATGTTACGAGAGGGTAGATGCTTGCGAATTGCTCCTGTGTCTCTTTTTAAAATACAAATAACTGTTTTAAAATTAAAAGATTACACCTTTTCTCCAGGACACCTCTCCGCACCATTGCCGTGCTTCCACAACCATTACAATGAAGCGTTGCAAGCCACTGTGAGAACCGCAGCAGTTTGTTTATAATTAGGGGAGAAATGTGTACAAGACTGCAAAAGACTCACTGGTCGTCAGTATTTTACATGAAATTACTGGTGCTTTTATTTAAAGGATTTTGAGGAGTGACCAAAGTTATTTACCTATGCCGAGCAATTTAAACCTTGCAATTTATAGGGGCATAAGCGGCACTCCGATATCAACTATGGCCCCAAGCCTGTAAATAATTACACACATGCTTAACTTTATGTACATGAGTAGCCCTACTGACTACACTGGGATTCCTCAGACACTGAAAATTAAGCACGTGCATAAGTCAGTGCAGGACCAGGACCCACAGGTGTAAAACTGCTCTCATTTAAGTTAATGGCAAAACTCCCATTGATTTCATTCATTTCGGACAAAGTCTAGAGCTGGTCAAAATATTTAAGCTTTCTGATCACTTGGGACCATTTTTCAGGAACACTTTTCCAGCAGCTCTGATCAAATGCTGTGGATCTGAGTTGCCCCTTTCCCAAGGTTCTGCATTACATTCTCAAAAAGGTGCCACGCATAATAACGCACCTACTCAGCAAAGCCAGAAGAAAACAGTCTCACCAAGTCGCATGCTAAATACAGAGAAGCCCCTCTCATTCTCTGTGCCTATCTTGACTCGGGCTGAACTCCCAAAGCATAGTCTCTGTCTAATAGCCAGTCTGTCCTGAATTTTGCACACATCCCTTCCAAGAGATTTGCTGACCCAGTCTGTCTCTTATTTATCACAGCTCAGTCGGCTCCTAGAAAGAGGCCTGTCAGTTCTGGTTGCATGCAGCTCAGAGGACACTCTCTCACTGCTGTGTGCTTTGTTTATCAGAGAAGTGAGTCTCTCAGGGGAAAACACACAGCAAGGTCTCTGTCCTGCAAAGAGCTGCACAGCTTGATGCTCTGCCTAATCCCAAAGGGCACCCGCAGTACTCCCTTCCTCTCTCCCCCTCACCCTACCTCTCCCCCCACCCAGACTAGCCTGGGTATAAATGCGATTGCACTGGCGAACATCCACACCTAGAGGTAATTTACCCTGTCTAATTAATTGCTGCCACCAAATCCACATACAATATGTATTCAGGCAAGGCACAGCCCACAGAGTCCTATGACACTTGGCCTTTAACTATCGGTTGCTGGCAAAATTGTTTATGTTGCTGTTGTCTGTGTTGATTAAAGTCCCTGTGTGGTCAGAAAAGTGGGCCTCTGACACTGGCTGTCAAATACTGTTTCTGAGACACTGGGGCACTGGAGTTAGAGGCTGCTGCTTGACTCCTCACGCACTATGGGCTAGGTCAAGGAGAGCTGCCTCAGTAATTAGTCCCAAGTTCTTGGCAGGGTTTCGATGTGTCTCACTCAGACCAAAGGGCTCACGACTCACATCAGCTCCCCAAGGCCCCAGAGGCAAAGGGACGTGGGAAGCAGGGAATTAGGAGAATCTGACACAATATAGAAGATCAAATGGTCAACAGGGGTCACAGCTCAGAGAGGAATGTTTAGGGCAGGAATTCATGCTAGCAGACTACTCCCACTCATGCTTGTCTCTGATACAGGGGGATGCTGAGCTGAAAAGCCAGAACCAAACAGAGGAAAATCTCTGAACCTTGTACACTCACTGTGCTTCTAAGAAATAGTCACAGTTTGCCAGCCATGTTGGGTTTGCACTCAGGGAAATTCAGCTGTATGAAGGATGACTTAGTAGCTGTGGTGGTTAATTGTGTCTCGTTCTAATTAGCTAGTGCCTGCTAATTAGCAGACAGTCTTGGAAATACGGTAGTACACAGATGGAGAGTGACTTCCATTCTCACTCCAAGCATTTCTCTACCACATAACAGTGAAATAATTGCTCTGGTCGGGTTTGGGCTCACATTTAACTCCCTCCATAAATCTGCCCCTTAATATTTTATTTCTATGCAGCAACATCCCTATTAGATAGAACAGAGACAGTGTAACACAGGGGAGGGCAAACTTTTTGGCCTGAAGGCCACATCTGGGTATGGAAATTGTATGGCGGGTCAGGAATACCCATTGTGGGAGGAGGACTCTATAGGGTGTAGCATGGGGGGCTCTAGAAAGCATGTTACCAAGGCGGGGAGAGGGTGACTCATGGGGTGTGGTGCAGCGGAGGGAGGGATCTACGGGGGCGGTACTGGGGACTCCTAGGGGCTCTGCTGGCAGTGACATCAAGGTGGCTGTACCAGGCACCGTCATGGGTGGAGTCACCCTAGCTGGCTCCTGAGCGGTTTCGAGACTCTCGAGGATGGGGGCCACAGGTGAACGGGAGGGGATTGGGCGTGCTGCCACACAGGGGGTGGCTGCCACCTAAGGGCAGATTTCTGATCCCGGAAACAGCATGGTGAAGTCAGGCAGGCGCAGCAGGGCAAGCCCATGACCCTGCTCTCCAGTGGGAGCTCAAGGTCCAGATAAAAACATCTGATGGTCTGGAAGTGTACCGCAGATCGTAGTTTGCCCACCCCGATCTAGCACATAGTGGGCACTAGAACAAAGCTGGCAGAGGAAAGCTGAGCTTCAGGGTCATGGACAGATTTCCTAAATAACTTCTGGTAACACCTTGTGAGCTTTCAAAAAGAGTGTTTGCAGTCTGAGCACCTCACACTGTGAAGTGCTGATGTGTTCCAGTGCTCTGTAAAGTGAGAGTTTCCACAGAAAAGTTTACATTGGAACTTGGATTAATACTTAAAAGCTTTTTATCCACAGATCTCTTGGTGCCTGGCAAATTTCAAAGGGAGGAACCCCTCTTGCAGATCAAATGCCACCCGGGTCAATCTCTAGCAAGGTCCTTAAGGACGTCTGGCTAGATATTCAGTTTATGTCAATCATTAGTGATCTTATTGTGCCATCGAAGCTGTTGGCTACCATGCAATCGCTGGTTAGGTTCCAGCATTCCCTGATGAAGTGAATAAGCATAGTATCCTTTATTTTAAAGACAAGGTAACTGAAACTGTGCTTTATGTGATATCTAAAGTCCTGCACTGAAGACTAGGTGCTGCACCTTTTACTCACACTGGTGTGTGGTTACTCACTAGAGTTGTCCTACTGAAATCACTGAGACTACCTCAGTAAGTAGCTACTCACCAGTGTGAGCAAGGGGTCCTACCTTACCCCTAAGCAGCAGCAGGGTCTGGAACAGAACTCAGGGCTCCTGACTCCCCATGGTATGTATACTAGATCACAGTTCTCAAACTGTGGGTCAGGACCCCAAAGTGGGTCAGGACTCTTTTAATGGGGTCACCAGCGTTTGCTTAGACTTACTGGGACACAGGGCTGAAACCAAAGCCCAAGTCCCACCATCTGGGGCCAAAGTCAAAGCCTAAGGGCTTCAACCCTGGGTGACGGGGCTCAGGTTATAGGGCCCTTGCCTGTGGCTGAAACTCTTTGCCTTTGGCTTCCTCCTTCCCCCCTGGGACAGCGGGGCTCAGGCGGGCTGTGGAATTACTGGAATTGTGCAGTAATTTGTCATCAGAAGGGGGTTATGGTACAATAAAGGTTGAGAATCCCTGCACTAGATTACCCCAGCTGATCCAATATCTTAATACTTATTACTAGAATTATTTTACAACTATATTTCCAGTTCCAAATGGTGCTTCAGACTCTGATGGAGAGAGTGGGGAAGAGAATTGGGCCATGAGCCCTGAAAAACAAGACAGTTTGTGTGTGTTTGTTGTTGTTTTTTACCTTGCTTAGGCAATCAGTGTCTTGAAAGCTCTGGGAGTTAGTGCCTGTGAAGCCTGCTTAGACTGCGGACTAATTTTCAAAGTAATTGGGGAAGACAGCTCTCTGCATGCTCAGACGATTTAAGCCATAACTACTGTCTTGCTCTCTTCCACCTATTCTTCATGGATGAACATGACAAATGATCAGTAATACAAGAACTCGGCCACTTCCTGGAATCTCTTGGTTTTAATGCGAGTGCATAAAATCCAGGGACAGCAGAGCTTTCTGTAATATAATTCCAAAGATGCTCAGAGGACAAGCTAAAATAAAATTGTCACTGTGCCTTCACTTGTTATGCTCAATAACATCTGGGCTGCCCACGCTACAGAATATTAGATTGATCTCTGAATAGATTAAATGCTTTAAAAGGGTATGGAGGTACCCTTCATCATTTTTTAAAGTCACATTTTATTTATCGTCTATAATCACTCCTCGGAATCTTGAAACTGAAATCAGTTTCCTCATTTGCTCTCTCTCTCTGAGTGTGAACAGTGCATTTAAAAAAAAATAGGGTTACTCATTTACAGCTTGATGAAAAGGCCACTGAAGTCAATGGGAGTCTTTGAAGCCATAGATTTCACTGGGTTTTGGATTTGTATTAACCCCATAGTGTCTAGAGGCTTCAATACAGAGCAAGGCCCCATGGCACTAGGCACAATACAGACACTCTTTGGTGCAGGGACAGTCTAAAGATGGAAGTGTGAAGGGGGAAACAAGGCAGAGAGGTAAAGTAACTTGCCCATAATGAACAGACCCGAGATCTCCTGAGTCCCACTGCAGAACTCTCTGCTAGACTACATTGCACTCCATGCTCATCTTCATCTGGGCTCAGGCCCTAAGGTAGGGTTGCTTATTGAGTTTTTTAAAATAGATATTCAAGCACTTACCTTTTGGGTGGAAAACTAACAACTACATGGACTTTGTAAACAGGTCTAAAATCTGACTTGTTTTTTGTCATCTTATACAGCAGCTATCAACCATGACAGCCCCCCTTCAAATTAAGTCCTTAAAGAGTAAAAACTAACCTAAGGCTACTCTTCCACCTCTTGTCAAAATATTAATAAAATAACCAAGGCAGGAGCTCCAATTTCTATATAGCTGGACTGAAAAGGCAGCTTTACAAAAGGTCTGGCCACGGAAGGCAGGTACAGGATTACATTTGTATTGATCTGGTTATTGTCTGATCACGTCAACAGTGGGAGTCTGTTATATGGTCCAATTGTCTGTAGTACTTAAAAAATAAAAATCCACTCAACTCAGGCAGTTGAGATGCTGAGGTGATCCAGTGCACAGCACAATGAGACTCGGGCCTGGCTGGACCCTGCTGCTACTGCAATATAAAGTTTGAAAATAATAAAAATTAGCTACTTTTGTTGAACTTTAGGAGCCTGATCTCCTGAGCTGCACAGGGAGCCCTGGATGGGAGCCAGGCCACCTGCTTGCGCCATTTGCCTCAAGCATGTATGGTTGTCCAGCATGCCAGGGAGGAGCTGCGTGGCTGCAGCATTCAGCCTGTTGCTCCCTTGCCTGTGCTTTGTCACAGGGAACATGCCAATCCAAGCTGCCCCTGAGTGCTCCAAGACAGGCAGAGAGCAGGGCGAAGAAGGGAAGCATCGCACACAGCCACTTGAGGAACTAGCCAACTTGATCACAGACAAAAAGAGAAATGAGCATGAAGAAGAGAGGCATTCCCCAATGCCAACAGTGTACAATGCTAGCACATGGATAAGTGTCCTGTCCTGCCTCCGAGTACCTGCAGAGTCACCTTTGTCATTCAGCCCACATTCTCTCTTCTCTCATCATGGCAGATGCTCCCTGTGACCTTGCCTAGAATTTGACTGGCTTGCATATAGGGACATGAGAAGTATGAGTAGCACCCTTCCTCCCTACTCTGTAGGCCATGAGGCTACAGTTATTCTAAACTAAAGCTGGTCAAGAAAATTCAAAACTGCTTTGAAAAATGAAATGTCCCCTCTTCCAACCAGCTCTGCCCCAGACACCTTTTGCTCAGTCTGCTATTTATTGTAGGGTTTGAAACTCTTTAATAAACATCACCGCATAAGCAGGTGGCTACATGCTTGGCCCCATCCTGCACTAGATCTGCCTGTGGTGACTTATTCTCCTTCAGGGGAGCAGTCACATGTTTTCCACATAGCTGGGTGTGCATTTCCCTCAGATACATATTTTTACATTACTAGTATGATCTGGCCATAATAAATATAATTTATATAGAGAATAACTTAACTCTGACCCGCCTTTACAAACCATGCTGTGAATTCATGTGTCAAAAGCAATGATTTCTAAAATTAAGGAAATAAAAATGTTCGAGTCGATAGAAAAGTGCAGTGTGTTTGATTGCAAATTAAAGATGGCTTCATCTTAAAGAGGACAGACATATTTGGAAACTAAGTTGTGTGGGTAAAGCTCTGCCTACGTTTTTGTAACAAGAGTAAAAACATGTTCAGTTTTGTGAGAAAATGCAATTCTAAAGTTTGCTGGCTAGTGGAAATGCAGAGCTTCTGGCCTTTCTTGCATTAGACCACACAAAAGATAGTTTGGGAAAAGAAGATCTCTTTGGTGATGCTACTGCATATGCTGCTATAGGAATGCAACTTATTATCAAACAAACTAATTCATTAAAGGCAATGTGATGGGGTACAGAAGCATCACCCTTTGCTTGGTAAGCAAAGGGTTAACACCTCAGACTTAAAAACAGAGGCCTTAAAAACGGGTGCTCCAGGAATAGGAGAAATTGTCTGGGAGAAGGCTGAAAAGAGAAGCCCCTGGACTGAGAGTCTGCATTAGAAACCCCAGGCTGGAAACCATCTTATGTGATATTTCTGATGTTGTCTCAACTGTTCTGTGATTGGTTTATAAAGTCCTTCCTTGTGGGAGGAGGACATGTGACTGGCTGAGCCTAAAGTGGTTTTAGGTTTCTGTTTTGTTTTGCTGTCTCCTTTAAGAGCCTCCAGGCAATAAATGGGGGCAAAGCATCATTTAACAAGCCAAAAGCAAGGGAACTCAATCCACTCAGGTATATATATAGAACATCGCTATTATAGACTGATGATATAAATATCATGCAATATTGTCCTGTCAGACTGAAAAGATCTCCTCTTGGCTGACCTAAAAAGCTAAAGAGCAGGTACCACTTCAGAAAAGACGGATCTCAGACAAATTTGAAAAGATCAGTTCTAAACTTTTTACAAACCTTTGATTAATCCTGGGCAGATGGAAAGAGATGTCTCTCTCCTTTTGCCTCCCTTCCTCCCTCTCCCATTCCTTTATCTTTCTGTCCTTCTGCTTTTTGATCTGTTCTCCCCTTACCTTTGACAAAAATAAATCTCCTTTAAAGTTCAGGTTTTGTCTAAAGGTGAAGGAAGGTGGAAATAAATTGACTTGCAATTTCTTAATTTTGCCTGAGCCAATGTCTGCAACTGCAGAGGGAAATGTGTGTCCTTAGCATCCAATACTGATTACACTGCAATATGGTTCTTACATTACATTTATATATACACATACATTTTCATTCTGAAGGAATTGGCTGTCCAGACTCCTCTTATTGGCCATGAGTATCACATGCCTAAACTGTAGGATGCACACAAAGCACAACTTTGCAGTAATTTTACATTCTACCTAAATCAACTTTAAGGAAAATCCAAATCTGAGTTTCCATATACTGCGGCCTTCCATTAAAATCACTAAAATTCTGTGCCTGGCACGCAAATGGCTCCAGAAATGTACAAAACTTCTGCTAGCACGGAGTGAGATTTATTGTTGCTGGATTATCTTTTCTCTATTAGAAGGTGGTCCCAATCAAAACATGCCTTAAGTTAATCCCATGCAATGTAGGAAAGCCTGGGTTAGGATCTTGACCCACAAGGCCTGGTTCAGCATACGTCTTCATTTCCTGTCTAACCTTCCTAGGCATAACAATCCCCAAGGAATCTCATGAATTAAACAGAGCCATCAATACAGGGCTCAGAAGCAATAAGAGTGTGTGCGGTATTAAGGCTGATTCTTCTTTGCCATTAGTTATACTTCAGAAAAGTATGTAAGGAAGAGGCTGCCAGGTGCTATAACCCAAACCACTTATTTGCTTACCTTGTTCCTGGAACAAATTCATACTCGTTATGCAAATGTAAGGGCAGGAGTCTTGCACACACAGAAGAACCACTAAACAGGAGTAAAGTTAGTCACTGTCACATCTCTGAAACTCTGGCACTCAGAATTTGCTACATTTGGAAACACGTCAGCTCCAAGTTACCCAAGGATGCTCTGATGCCTGACAGCAAAGTCAAATACTGCAGGAAACAAATCTGAGAGATTTTGAAAACAATGTATCCTCTTGGTAAAACTCCACTGAAGTAAGGCAACACTGGTGTCCTGGCCAACTCTCCGCACATCATTCCTACAATATAAAATTACCACTGATGAAAAAGGCAGTCTGTATTCTGGACTCCAGTTCTGTTACGGTTATTAACACTGAAGATGTCCCAATAAAGACGTGTCATACAGCGCTAGCCAATCTTTCCCATGCCGTGCTATTAGAAAACCAATTTTTCCCTGTAGTTGGGGGAGCATCATTATCTAGTAAGTAGCCTAATAACCCTATCTTTGAGGACATCAGTTCTGGTGTGATCAGGAGTACTTTCATCCCTTCTTACAAAGGAACATAATATACCTCTCAGACATAATGGAGCTATTTTTGGAGGCCACACATTTTGTTAAGATCTATAGATTACAGGGAACCAAAAATGATCATTCCTGCATTCTATGGTCAGCTCTGCTACAAACTACCTGTATCACTTTGGGCAAGCCATTTAAACCTCTGCGTTAGCTCCCTCATATGTAAAAGGGATAATGGGTGTCTGTAATGCACTTTGAGATCCTCGGATGAAAAGCACAAACTAAATGCAAAAGACTGTTTAGATATTAGAACAGGGTGGATTTGCAACTGTACATAGTAAAGTACAAAGGGGATTGAGTAGACACTTAAGCACAATCCACCTCTACCACATGCATCCACTACACCCCCTTGTTATACAGGAACTCACATAACTTCATTGAGTGTCCTGGACTTTTATTTGCATTGTATGGCTGAGCATTCCAACTACCAACTCGCATTTCATGTAAGCTCGGGTTTGCTAAATTTTCTAGAATGGGACCCTTAGTCCAGTGCTTTACTACACCTACTGAACGATCATGTAATTTCTTCCTCACCTCTGCTGCTTACAAGAAATCACTGCACAGTATCATTCATAAATTGTCAACCTTCTCCTTAATTAAGTGGGATATTAAAATCCATGATTTCTGACATCACATTTAATCAATCACAGAAACAACTGATAACAAAACCCTTGTGACTACCCTGAAATAATGAAATGGGTAGGTGAAGAATGGTGGCTATCAAACACTTGCATTCACATGGCCTTCTTAGTAATCAAATTATACTAGACAGAATAGGGAGAAGGTTCATGATACCTTAATGTAATCTTCACTTTGTATAAGTATGCCAGAATACAATTCTGCTCATTTTACGAACAGTATTATAATCTACTTTGTGTAAAATGCCAACTCAATAAAATATCATAAACCTATAAGTCTTTTAAAGGAAACTTCTCTAGAATTTAATAGGCATGAAAGAATAGGGTCTAACTGAAATTGAATTGATACCATATTCTTTATGTAGGCCTCTTCCCCCATCCCACAGAAGGTTAAAGAAGGGATGCAATTATCACTGCATGCCTCTAGGTACAATGTCTCTGGCTGGCGCCCCAGAGGACACAAGACTGGAATCTTGATCAGTTGTTGTGTAAACGTATTAAATCTCCTTGCACTCTCTTTCAATGATGTTTTTGTCACACACAAGGATTTTGCCTCAACAATTTTCTGCCTCAGTCATCAACACAACTGACACTGCCTGATTAAACGAAGCTTGCTCCTTTGAAATAAATCAATCACTTGTATATTCTTCTGCTCCACAAAAAAAGTCCATCAGTCTGTCTATGCATCCCAACTTCTCCCATCCATTGAGCTTCCCCGCAGCAACTCATGGACGCTGCTCTAGATAGGTCTCCTAACCTGGCAAGTGTTCCCTGCAGCAGCAATAGGTGAGGCTGCCTCTGGTTGTGGGGTAACTGGGTGGATTAGAGCAGATCCCCCTTCTGGTAAACTGGGAAATGGACTTCTGATCAGTGTTGTGTGTGGAGAGTCTTCCCTGACTACTGATTCTTCAAACTCCTGGCAAGAAGGCACTGGTGAAGAGAGATGTGAGGTATAGCTGCTTCAGGACCAGGGATGGCTCTAGGTTTTTTGCTAAGCCAAGCAACAACAACAACAACAACAAAAAACACCTCTGAGAGCGCCTGGAATGCCACCCCTGAAATTGTGCTTGGTTTGCTGGTTCCTAGAGCCGGTCCTGTACAGGACTCCCACCAATATAACAGCAAAAGCATCTTAGCTCCACCACCAGCTCCACATCCATTGCTAGAGCTGCAGGCAAAGGGGATGAGGATTATATGGTGTCCTCTGGGCTCCTAGATGCACTGGTGAGGGACGCAGGACAGGCGTTTCCCTGGCAGCAAGTGCAACAGCAATAGTGGGTGCTTCATGGTGCATCAGCTGTCAGAGCAACAGCCTGCTCAGTGCCAGCATCAGGGAAAATGATAACTTTCAACAAGAAGAGTCTGCCAGAGCATCTTTAGGGCATCTGAGAAACAACTGCTTGCCTCCTCCCCCTCCACCCAAATACAGTTGATTTCTATCTACCACAGTCACACCACTACCCACGGGCCTGGACTAACAGTGAGACTGAAACTCATCTTACATCACAAGTGTGGGTAGAGGGGTTTGGAAGGAAGATTCTTAGGCCTCCTGCTGCAGAAGAGGAGCCTTGTGATCAGTTTACATCAGCCCCTGGTTTCCAAGGCTCTCTTGGTCAGGACAGGCTAACATATTTTTAATAAAAGCTGAGATTCTGCTTCTCCTAACAAGGTGGCTCGCAACCAACGTCTCTCTAACCTCAGTAATGTACATATGCAAAAGAGGGCAGATTTATGTCCTAGGTACAGTATGAATAGCTGGAAAGCCTTGAATCCCAGCTGGGAAGAACATTACTACATATTACTCTTTCTGGTAATAGTTATGTCAAATAATCCTGATTAATAACATCCTGTGATGGAAAAGCCTTCCTTTTTTTAGATTTGCAGCCTATCTTCTAGTAGGGATCACCTATTTTAGTTGTTGATTTTAAATGTATCAAAACATATAACATATGTCAAATTTTGTCCTGCCAGTTCATTCTCTGTACTAAAAATACCAGTTTGCCTGATAATATCTATGTAATGAACTCTCTGAAGTGCAACCATGCCATTTTTTTCCCTGTTGATTTTTTTTTTTTTTAAAAGAGTTGACTGTTTCACAGGAAGTTTAAATTCACACTGTTTCTATTAGCTAGCATCCAATTTTAATGGCACAATGTAGGCGTCTTCACATCACAGTTCATCCTCCAACAAAAATGCATAAATCAAACAGATGTTGAAACTAATGCTTCTTTTGCACTATGAAAATTTCTACCATTAAATCAGTTGTTTATAACGATTATGTTTTGCATGTTTGAAGTGGTAGAGGAAGGCTCAATCTGAGCCTTGGAAGCTAAAATAATGTTACATTTTCCCAGATGAAAAAAGGTACTAAAGAAAAAATAAATAACAAAGCTGACATCTGGGACTAGCCAGCTGAGATTAGTTTTTATCCCCAACTTTTAACAAAACCCAATAAACAGACCTTTATCGTATCCACGAAAATATAACAACAAATAAAGTGGAGTCTAATGACAAGAAGTCAGACTAGATGTAGACTCAGATCTTTGTATACTAATCAAATTGAAATATTACCTGAATTGGTTTAAGCTGTAAACTAACTAACAGATTGTTTGCCACTGTGACAAAGTTCCTCCTCTATCTTGGTGGGGCCTGTACTTAGTGGCAGATTTGTTTGTCTCAGAGATTCACCATATGGGTCATGGAACAGCCCAGAGATGATCTCCTCTGGTAGAACCCACAGTCCAGGTCAATTCCTCCTGTGTCTGATCAGGAGTTGAGAGGTTTGGGGAGGAGTGAATCCAGGCCCACTCTCTGCTCCGGGTTCCAGCCCAGGGCCCTGTGGACTGCAGCTGTCTAGAGTGCCTCCTGGTACAGCTGTGCAACAGCTACAACCCCCTAGGCTACTTCCCCATAGCTTCCTCCCAACACCTTCTTTAGCCTCACGACAGGACCTTTCTCCTGGTGTCTGATAATACTTGTACTCTTCAATCCTCCACCAATACACCTTCTCACTCTCAGCCCCTACTGCCACTTGCTACAAACTGAAGTGAGGTTCTTTTTAAACTCAAGTGCCCTGATTAGCCAGCCTGTCCTAACTGATTCTAGCATTTTCTTCTTAATTCGCTTCAGGTGTCCTAATTAGCCTGCCTACCTTAACTGGTTCCAGCAAGTTCCTGCTTGTTCTGGAACTGCCCCTGTTACCTTACCCAGGGAAAAGGGATCTACTTAATCTGGGACTAATATATCTGCCTTCTAACACTCTCTTGTAGCCATCTGGCCTGACCCTGTCACACCACATATCTACAGTATCTCTGCCTATACTTTAGTTGTAAAATTCTCACTATAACACTTTCTAAAAGGCCTATGACGGTCCTTAAGGAATATATCCTGAACTAAACAGTTTTCTTTAAGAGTCAACTTTTTTCAGATAACGGCTTTTTACCTCAAAGTTGAGCAGTCAAGCAGCTCTACAGATAGCGAGAGATGTAAAGGGAAACTTTGGTCAAGTATAACTAGATAGCATAGCACATGGGCGTCTAATGCAACTGCCTTTTTTCTTTTAATTGGTCTTTGGAATTTAGCAGCCAAAGGGTGTGAACTCCCAGTAAGCTCAGGAAGTCCTATCTCATTTTACTTGCTTTCCAAATTGTCCAATTAACTTCACATTGGCAATCAAGAAAAGTTCTTGATAACATGACTTGAAAACCAAACTGTATAATACAATCCTTACTTCCTGTCTTGTTTGAGCAGGATTGACACATCTGTGGTCCAACAATGATTCTTGTTTGTAGAGACAATTCAGAGGCAGTGATTTTCTACAAAACTATACTGAAACCATTTGGAGTGAGGCAAGCAGGGGTATATCTGGCACTTCCCAGCTGGCAAATAAGATGACTACAAACCACTGTTCAATACAATATAAGAAGTCATATCAGCACACTACCCCACTGATTTAGATTTAGTAGTTTATTTTACGTGGAGAAGACAAACTACATACTGGCCAAAACAGGTTGCCCCCAATGTCCCATTGTTGGGAGTTGCAACTGCAGAGCTCAGTTACAGGATACACTCCCTCAATCTCCTTGATAATTTTGCTTAATTGACAATTGAAAGCCTGATTGATGATACAATGAGCCAGATCCCTGAATAGTATGAATCAGCATAGCTCCATTTAAATCAATGAAGTTATGCTTATTGACAATCTGGTTCTGCCTCTTGAAGTGATTGCAGCTGTGTTCATATAATACCTAGCTAAAGATACCTAAGCTGAGACTAGAACAATGTGGCGGTTCAGTAGATTCAAAAAGTTGTCGACATTTAAAACTATTAAATTCACAATAGCAGCTGTTTTTTATTGCTGATTTCCTGTTCTTGTCTTTATTTTCCACACTAGATGCTATAATAGGTTCACGACAGTGGTGATACACCCAGAACAATCATCCAAATGGATCCTGGCATTGACTAAAAGCTCTCAACCAAGTCAAAAGAAAACTGCCAAGCTGCACTGTAGCCTTATAAATGGATGGTAAAAATCATTCTAAAATTAAAATAAATGACGGGAAGGATTCATTGTAACAGACAGGTGGCCAAATGAAGTGTGGCACTCTGACTCCAGCTCTCCCTGGAGGAAGAGACAGTGGCAGCCTGGCTGACTTTTCATCATGACTTCCTCAGGATATATAGCTCTTCGCTCAGAATTGAATAGGGGAAAGTACAGTATTTGTCTCTGTATCTCTGCAGTCCAGTCAAATTAACAATTTGCTAAAGAGCAACGTTTTTATAATTAATAGAGATGCACAAAGCTAACAGCACTGCAGAAAAGCACTGTAGGTCTATTTTCCAGAACTAGCTGACTAATCCACTTTTGTGACCATTTCAATAAGAATTTCAATTAGCATTTAGCCTCCTATGCAATTTCCAAGATATCTGGGGTTGGGGCCTCTGCAGAAAGCATATTAGTATTTGCCGTTACCTGCTGATTAACCTGCTCTTTTAGCTCATTTGGCTGCTTGCTATCAGATTGGATACTGTCCTTGCACAAAATGTTCATGTAAGTTCCAGATGAACCAGTAAACTGATCCTGAGGAGCATCTTAAACACCAGGGCCTGGGTAGGGGAGTGAGTGAATTTTGGTTCACAAGCCATTTAAAGGATTGGTTACTAACTTCACTGCTAGCATTCAGTATTGTGCCAACTCAGCATGAGATGCTAAAGACACGGGGCACAATCCAATCCCTATTGAAGTATTATGTGTTGAGCCCATAAAAAAACAGGGTCAATAACACAATGTAAGAAATTCAAGCATGTCATGAACACAACAGTCTCTCAACAACACAAAAACCCTTAGTGAGTTTATAAGAAATGTGACCTGGGTGCTGATCAAGGTAACATCTACATGGACTTTCACTTGCTTTGCACCAAATACTGAAGTGGCGAGTGCTTGCATCGCCTATGGAATATAAAGTGAACTTCAGGTACTCAGCACCCTTCAGGATTTGGTCTTAAGTGAGCAGTAGTGATTGGTGGCTCCCAATTAATATTTCCTTTCCTTTTTTCACTCCGCTGTGTACTAGCCTCAGGGGTGAAAGTGAACTGGTACGAGCCGGTACGGCGTACCGGTAAGAATCCGCACCAGCCCATACCCAGCCCACATTAAAGAGCTGTGGCGGCAGCATTTTAATGTCCCTGCCCCTTTTGCCTCCCCTGTCAGTGGCCCTGCTGGTAGGGCTGCCCACGGCGGGGGAGAAGAGGCAGTAACCTTAAAGCACTGCCACGGCAGCACCTTGAGGATGCTTAAAGAGCTGCCGCAGCAAAGAACAGTCCTTACAGCACTGCCGTGGCAGCACTTGAAGGTCGCTGCCCCTTCCCCACACCGTTGGTGGCCCTGCTGGTAGGGTCCGAACCAGCAGGGCAGCTGACAGGGGAGGCAAAAGGGGCAGGGACATGAAAGCGCTGTCGGCGGAGGAGGGATGGGGGAGGGCGCAGCAACATTAAAGCGCTGCCGCAGCAAAGGACCCTGCAGAACTTTAATGTCCCTGCCCCTTTTCTTCCCCACCATTGCAGCCGGGGAAGGGAGCAGTTGCCCTGGGGCTGGCAATTTAAAAGGGCCTGGAGCTCTGGACGTTGCTGCTGCTAGTGCAGCAGCGGCATCCAGAGCGCTGGGCCCTTTAAATCAACACGGAAGCCCCAGCCAGCGTGGGCCAGGCTGTCTGGAAGGGCTGTTTGGGGGATGCTGACCTCCAACCCCACCCCTTCTGCCCAAAGCCCCGCCCCTTCTGGGGGCCGGAGCGCCCCCCCCTGCCGCCCCGTACCGGTAAGTGTCCTGACTTACTTTCACCCTTGACTACTCTAGTAAAGTAACAAAGTTATGCCCATTCACTACCTCCCAAGCCAAGGTCAGACTATACAGTTATACTGGATTCGAACTTCTCTGGTGGCTGGGATGAATCCCAGAGCATCCTGCAAGGTACCTGATCAAGTTTGTAGAGCATTCCTGTGAGGAGAGATTTGGTTCAAAGACAGGCAAAAAGACCTGGTAGTCCAAGATACCAGTGACAGGTCAGAATGTGACTCCTTGCAAGCTAGAAATGAGGGGCTAGAAATGAGTTTGGGAACGGAGATTATTTCCTATGGCATATGAGTGTGACAAGATTGGACCTTACAATCACTTTAATCTTCCACCCCTTACATTTCAATGTAATTTATAGCAGCTGCTGTCAAATTCCTAGAATGGATCCAATGCTGTAATAAGCTATGTTAAAATACGTTGGAATCCCAGTTTTCATTCTTCATATAAGAACGAATCTCTAAGAGTGAGATTCTAACTACAGCAATAGGCACACTGGAAGGGATTTGGAGGGGCCACACTTCAGCAGAATAACCACCTACCCAAAGAACTTGGAATGAACCATCCACGGAGTCCAAGTGGAATGTTCAGAAAATGCATGCTTTGGGGCAACTCCATCACCCTAGCTATGGCTGTGGTATGAACTCCCCTCCCCACCCATGAAGAGGGGACTGGCATACCCTCACTTTGACCTTTCTGGTCACCATCACCACCACCAGGGAACTGTTTATATGTTCCCCAAAAGGACTGTGCTCACCCTGAGACGGGGCACAAAAGGGGATGAGGCTCGATGGATCCTCTCTTCTCCCCTTGTGCACCAAGATCCTGATCCTGAGAAGACTTATGCATATGCTCAGCGTTAAGCACTGTAGTCCCATTGCCCTCCACGGGGCACAGGCTCTTAAGGGGAATAGTTTTGGTAGAGTTGGGTCCCAATGCAGATCTAACAGTAGCCTATCCCTGAAATTAACAGTTACTAAGGAGGGTATTTGGTAACTTGCTATGAGGTAATTATTTACAATCCGCATGTGGTGGAGTTTGCTGTTGGGTTTGTCTTTGTGTTGCAATTTGTGTTTCTCAATCATTCTCAAGGGCACCTAGAACCTGAGAAAGGCTCTTCTTCCATTTAGTTTTATAAATCCCAATAAACTTAGGTGGACAAACTCTTACAAAGGCCCGTTTCTTATAGCTGAGTGGGAGCTCACAGAAATTTGCATAATTTAAATTTTACCAGCTTAGCAGTAAAGTTTCACTGAGTCTTGCTAGAGTTGAAAAGAATGATATATTTTCAAGCACTACCAAGCATGACCACCGCTGAAGAGAAATCAGTGGGCCTACAACTGATAAGTGCCGATACTTCAAAACCTTCCAACTACTTCCTGCTTCTCATTTTTGTCCTCCTTTTTCCGGTAGTTTTCTAACCCAGCCTCACTTCTAAAGCAAAGTAGTTTATGCTAAATTGCAGCGGATAATTTAAATCCCTGCTGATCACTTCTAAATGTCACTCATTCTCTTCCTTTACACGTCCAGAAATGTTAATAAAGCTTGATCTATTGCATACAGAGAGGCAGGTTTTCTAATATCTTCTGGAGCTTAGAAACTATTTCAATGCTTGCTGCCTTTTTTTTTTTTTTTTTTAAAAGAGAACAGGTGCTCAAATTTGGCCAAGGGGCTGGTAACAAGGTCTTGGACTTGTGGAAGGCAAACTGTTAGCTCCCTGAGAAGATAAAATGATCAGCTTTGAAGCACTGTGCAACTGAGGGGGGGGAAATGAAGTTACTGCTATCTGTTTGTTTGGTAGTCTGTGAACCTGATTCTTGGGACTGCTACGGTCACTCCAGCAGCATAAAGCCTGCCTAAGCAGCTGCCCAGGAATTGCCCTTATGTAGTTGCCTCTAATTGCCTGGCTCTATTCTCACACACTGCCCCTAGGGCAAGTAGCATGGTCAGAGTGCCTTTTCGCTACGGCTATTCCCAGCTCCTCGAAAGACCCCTTGGGCTATAGGCAGGCATACATGAAAGCAGCCCCACTGCAACCCTAACTTACATAGGGGATTTAACTAGCCTTCAGTTAGCCTCAGAATAAGGAAACCACAAAAATGGCATAAAGATCCCTTTGCCCCCAAGTCCCACTCTTGGATCCTGTACTGAGCATACCCTGGCTGGACCCAAGCACTAGGGCTTGGGTATGTACATGAGTAGAAGGTCTCATTCCATTTCCTAAGGGATAGGTGTCTATTTCAAGCCATAAACACTGATGCTCTTCTTGGCAATTTCAGGAGGAAGCCAAGATTTGAACTGACACAAAGACTAAGCTATTGTCACCACAAGAAATGGTCCCTCCAGAACAAAATGGAGGTAAAAATGGGGAATGGGTGTGTCAAAACCATCTGTCTACTCACGGAACAAGAGCTGCACATATAGTCTCCAGCAGTGTCATTCTAGCGATCTGTATCAGCACTATATTTGCTTTCTAACATTGTTACAAAGAAGGAAAAAAATGTTCGTCTGAAAGAAAATATCCTAATTCGTCAGGGTCCTTTTGAGCAGCACAATTTCCCTCAGATTTACCCGGTCATCTGCAGTCTACTAATTAAGAACACTTGCAGCCTACAGCTTTAGCCACAGGAACATGAGACTCTCTCAGCTTCCCACGGTGTCTGCTGGGCAAATGAAGGAAATATAGTCAGCTCCTGGAATCATGCATTTAATGATAATGGATAAAGAAAATAGAGTTGATAGGATGGGTTAGGATGCCCCTTCAAGGGAAAAAACAAGTGTACATAGTCTGAATAGTTCACCCTGGGCAGCACTCAATCTGCCAACATGGAATCTAATCTCTGACCAGAACCGCCACGAATTCTACTCTGGTATGTTGTCCTACCATGTCTCTGACAAGTATAAATGTAGGAGCTTAAGCAGCTAGACTGAGGTCCTTCATCAAAGCTGGCTAACAGTGCTGAGATTGGCTTTCATGAGCAGAACCCGTAGAGGATTATAGGTACCTCTTATAGGTGCCTGGAGAGTAAAGATACTCTAGTCCCTAACTAAATCCAGCACTACAATCTCACTAATATCTGGCTGTGCCTTAAGTCATGCCCAAGCAGTGCCTCTCATGAGACAAGCCGATGTGACTTTAGGCTAAACCTCTTTAAGAGCTCTTCTGCAGCTGGATGTCAACACTAGTCTTGAGAGCCCAGGAAAGCTCAGCTGTTACAGTATCCTGTAGAGAGTCTTTTTTTACTTGGTAAGACTACACTCAGCCAGTTCTTTCTGTTTTCATTTACCACTGAAAGCTCACTGTTTTTGTCCACTTTTCTCTCACGCTGTGGTGAGAGAGAGGATTGTGGGGAGAGAGAATACCCAGCACAGTCTCTGGTGGGGCAAGAAGAAATAGGTCACTTTGCCATCCAAGGACAGAAAAGCATCTCTTTTGGGGAAATGGTTTGAAGTATTCCATCTTGTTAATGACACTCCTCACCCACAAATACACATCAATAGGAGTCTAATGCAATTCAAATAGATCTGCAATGTCAGAAGGATTCATTCATTATTGCTAAAAACAGGAAAAGTGCTCAAAGTTAAGGGACTGGAGGTATAAAAAATGTCTAACAAAATAACGCCTATTGGTAAATCAAAGTCAATGATGCTGTTTGACTAAATTAGTCTCAATACACCAAGACAAATATATCCTTAAATATCCATACAGCTATGCTAAATCCAATTCTTCTGTGATGTCCAAGGAATGAGTTTACATTTATGACACTAAGAGCTCCTAAGCTATGTCTACCTCTGCATTTCCCAGTGCACCTTGTGTCCGTCTTTGAGACTAAGGTCTCTGAGATGAGAATGTTATTTGTGCATTTTACAAAACTTGGTAATAATCTTGAATTCTTTTCAGAATCCAAACTTCCTATAAAATCAATGGAACTGTTGGATGTGCAGAGAATGCCGGGTTAGGTCCTCAAATTATAACCTGGATTGACCAACACATTCTGTGGATGACAGAAGCTGGGTAAGCCGTAAGAAATTATAATTAGAAAATGACAGTCTATGATATCAATTTTGCATACTTACACTATCAAGGGAGCATTGTGGATTTCAACAAGATTTTTGACCCATTTTTCCCTCTGAACTGCTGACCTATATTCCATATCTCGTCTCCACAAAATAATATAAATATCCCAAGTACCTTCATGCAGTCTTTTTTTAGGTCTAATTTTGTATTGAGGATACATAAGCAGTCTATGCTCAGATGGAATCTTGACTCAAGAATGCCAAATATCCCAGCGATTTAACTAATCCCAGTTGTTATTTTTTTCAGCACTTTTCCTTGGTCACCTCAATGTTTCCCCCCCAAAAGTGTTTTAGGAGTGGACCCTGCCACTTAGAACAAGATCAGGAGTTGTGACTGAAAGATTGACTTTCTAGGTTTTAAAGATCAAAGAAATTGCCCAAGGCATCCATCCTAAAAGACTCATTATAATTTACTATTAGATTCACTAATTACTGAAAATACTGTTGTGTCAGAAACTGTTCCCCAGATTTAATGATTTGGCATGTACTCAGAATACTATTAAATAACATGCTTTGTAAATGAAGATGGATCAGATATGTCATAGTCAATCTGAAGCATGTCTATGAATTTGTCTTGGTCAACAGACTCATGGGTGACCAAAATGCAACTCAACTAAACTTTGCTTAGAAAGTCAGTTGAACTTGTGGCAAAAATCACCCCAGTCTAAGCATTTCTAAACGCTTGGAAAGTAAAATATGGATTTAAATGCCATATTAACTTTATTTTCCTGTTCTTAATCTCATTCATTGTTTTGTGCAAAAGATGGAAGGAAATCCTAGAACATGTCACTAGTCTTTTCTCCCTCTCTACCTTTTAATTTCAAGGGAGAGTGATGGCACTACGGTCAGATAGCTCTACTCAGTTTGAGAAGGACTTTGCTCCTTCTCAAATGTAGTCCCACTGAAATCAACAGGACTATTCAGGGCGCGATGTACTATTCATCATGAGGAAGGATATCAGCATCTGGTCCAAAATGTGTATTTATATTCTTTAGAAAATCTATGGATGTCTGAAAATCCAGAAAGGCATAAATGTTGAAATATTTGTCCTGTGTCCATACAGTATAGCTACAGAGCCCTATTGGAAACCTTGGGGCTCCTACATTTACCCTGCACATGGCACTCAAGAGGCTGACATTTCAGACTGAAGTGACATAATGAAGACCATTTCAAGGTGCATTAGTCAGGCTGTATTTTCAGTATTGGTTCCATCTGACAGGTGTTTGATAGTCTCAGACCCTTGGTTGCTGAACCCCACCTCTTATTACTACTGTATCAACCCTCTTTTTACTCTGAAATGCTATTTCTCTCTAGTTTCCTGGAAGACTTTTTCCAATACAAATAATCCAGAAATAGCAAGTGCTTTCTAGGTGGCCATGGATTCAGGGGGAGTAGGAGTGGAGGATTTCAGATGGAGCTTGTCTCTAGTTATTAAACAGCCAAAGAAGTTGAGAAGCCAAAAAGAGGTCAGCTAAAAAAGAGAGGTATTCCTCACTCTAATGTGCAAATTGCATTCACTCATGTACAAAATGTCTGAGAACTTTCCTCTACCTGCTGCTGCTGCCTATTGTCCTTATTTTCAGCTCTTCTGGGTGTAGACTCAGCTGTTGGGGATTTCATTCTACCCCACAACAAGAATCCTGAACAGTGTCATGGAATAGCCTGCTTTCCTTCAGCAAACTTACAGCACAATATTTGGTTCTCTCTGATTTTAATCTTTGTTTAAATCATTTTATGCCCGCTTCTTTCCCTTCTTCCTCCTCCATTCCTTTTTCCTCTAAATCATATCTGCCATATCTTTGAAAGAGGAAGAGAAGCGAGTTTGGCTGAAAAGGGAGAAGAGGGGGAATAATGGGAATAATGGAAATTGAATAAACAAGGCTGTGATGGGTTGGATCACAAAAATCCCCAGGGAGCTGCCACCTGATGTGCCCAGAATACTTCTACCCCTGCTTTCCGTGCCAGCTCGGGGCCCCAGCACCCTGTCTTGCTGAGCCAGACACTCCCGTCTACTCCAACACAGACCCAGGGTCTGAATTACTTCCCCAAAACTGCAGGTTTACCTGAAAGCAGCTAACAGAAGTGTTCCTGTCTTTAACGCTCAGATGCCCAACTTCCAATTGGGTCTAAACCCAAATAAATCCGTTTTACCTTGTATAATGCTAATACAGGGTAAACTCATAAATCGTTCTCCCTCTATAACACTGATAGAGAGATATGCACAGTTCTTTGCTCTCCCAGGTATTAATACATACTCTGAGTTAATATGTAAAAAGTGATTTTGTTAAATACAGAAAGTAGGATTTAAGTGGTTCCAAGTAGTAACAGACAGATCAAAGTAAGTCACCACGCAAAATAAAATAAAATGCACAAATCTATGTCTAATCAAACTGAATACAGATAATCTCACCCTCAGAGATGCTTCAGTAATTTTTTTCCTCAGACTGGACACCTTCCGGGCCTGGGCACAATTCTTTCCCCTGGTACAGATCTTGTTCCAGCTCAGGTAGTAGCTAGGGGATTCTTCATGATGGCTCCTCACCTCCCTTTGTTCTATTCCATCCCTTTATATATCTTTTGCATAAGGCGGGAATCCTTTGTCCCTCTTTGGGTTCCCATCCTCTCCTTCTCAATGGAAAGACACCAGGTTAAAGATGGATTCCAGTTCAGGTGACATGATCACATGTCACTGCAAGACTTCATTGCCCACTTGCCAACACACAGGTATACAGGAAGACTTACAGGTAAAACACACCCATCTGC